>NC_134402.1:26837511-27112548 GCF_038048845.1 Mixophyes fleayi | reverse complement strand
AAGGGCCCCCTGGATGCCCGAGGCCCCTGGGCTATAGCCCAGTTAGACCTCGTGTTAATCCGGCCCTGGTCACAGACACTTACTTCCCACTTGCGGATTCATTAGCAGACATCAATAAAGTCTAATACAGCGGAAACAACTCCCCTTCTCGTGTATAAAAAATAAAGAACAAATTGCTTACACACAAAAGCATAATATATGCCCGAGTGATGAAGAAAGCACCAATGAGCTTCAGCAGTGCAATCATAAGCAGCCAATAGAAAGCGGTTCACTAGTGCCAGAGACGGCCATCACCCTCATACACTATTTATACCCGACTACCTGCATATAATACGGCTTTCTCAGGCGTGTATACATTTCTCAGTCTCCATCTATTTGCAACACGCCCTTACTGGCCTATGTTATAACACCCCCTTCCAGGCTCTCCAGAAGCAGGCTGGTGTAATGAAGCAAATCTACATGGGTGCATATGCAAGATACGCTATGCAAACTGGTAAACGCTCCTCTATACACTGCTTAGTCAGCAATGGATCCCTGGTTAAGTAAATATAATTTAATATCATTGAGGGGGCATAAATACGACGTGGGGAGGGGCAATCAATTTTGAGCTGGAGAACAACTCTGAAATTTATATGCAAACACCAATATGACATAACATCCCAAAGGCATAACAGTGGGTGACGTGGAAGAGTTCCACATCAGAGGGAGATGATTTGAGAAGCAGAGAATGTGCAAGGACACTCGTCTGTCAATTTTAACCTAAAGGATCCCGAGGTGGGAGAGATTGAGCTACAGCCGCGTGGTTGACCTAAGAGTAATATAATGTAGGAGCTCTGCAGAACACACTACCATAACGCACATAAGCAAACAAGGGTTACAATGGTCTATCATGCTTAAAACCCTTTCCATATGCTGGTCCTTATCTTCTAATATCCACCTAGCATCCAACCTTTGTAATTTCCTCTTTGAGCAGCCCCTGCTGAGCAAAGTAATCAAAAGCCTACGACCCCGGTTCTGCATCCTGGCAATTGTGTTTCAGGCCACTACTGTTTCTGTTTGTTTTCCAATAAAACATCTTAGCCTGTTAGCTCCATGCTTCCATGTTGTCGGCTGATGCACTTGTATATTTATCCCTGCGTTACATCTTACTCCCTGTGCCATATTCTTCTACATTTATAAAGTGTTGGGAAGCCAGTGGTGCTATATAACTAACTTTGTAAGACAAACATTTGCAACTTGCAAATATATCATGATGATCTCCTCTACAACACACTGAAAAACACTCATGCAGGAAAAACCACGGTGTAAGCATCGCGCATCTCAATGTAGAACAGCTCTAATGATAGCTACTAGGCGCTAGGTTAGAAATTAAGTGCAGCATGGTCTGGCAGAGGATAGGGTCACACTCCTTACTGTAACTAATTCTAGGCACACAGAACATTATTATTAAATTATTATCAGTCCACTGAAAGCAAATCCACGGCTGTTAGCACAGAGGTGCTGGGTGGACCTGTTACACTCACCTTGTAGAATTTTTCGAGCAGAACAGCACGCGCACACTGTAGAAAGGACCAACATCATATTTGTGCACTTTAGTATACACAATAACTTAAGTGGAAATTATATTTCTTTTATTTCCTTTGTTTATTATGTAAGTGTTCATTTTGCAGCCTCCATAATGAAAGTTAATCTTTTGTGTGAACATGTGATAATTTGTGTTGTGCCCAGGCCTCTAAAGGAAACAAAATGACCAGTACCAGAAGGCTGGGTACGGCGATGGGTCCAATTATTCCGCTGCTAGAGGCATTAAGTGATATGGTACCCTGACATATAATAAATCAGCAAAAGGCATTTTGTATTTAGGCACCGAACAATATGAAGAATATTGTAATTTTATTAACTATAATATCAATTATAGAATATGTACCAATTCTTTGCAAAATCAAACTCAAATTTGCTGATCCCCAAAATTCTGGTGTCTGAGACAACTGCCTTTGTTTGTTTCATGACAGGCCTGCCAGGAAAAAGCCTAAAGTGTAGGCAATATTCTCCCCACAAATCGTACAGTTCTACAATGAAGATATATTACCTATGTGATAAAGTGTGCACACACAACTCATCATCAATACATTAGGACAATCCTCCTTAGGAGACACAGTAAATATCTAACAAAGTACACACAACTGACCAGTGTTTTCCCTAGCACCTATTTCCCGGGTGCTCCACCCGGCTAGTTTTACTTGCCATCCGGCTCTTGTGTGTGTTAGACCACTGACCACCAGTCTGACCAGTCCTGACAGGTGTGGGCAATAGCCTTCAACATTTATCAATATTATTGCAAAGTATTACACTGCTCCCACTAAGCTACTTCTTAATGGCACCCGGCTGTAAAAATTTTCTGGGGAGAACACTGGTGACCAGCAATACATCAGGGCTATCCTACTTAAGGGACATGATACCTATATGGCAAAGTGTGTACACACATCTGACCATTAATGCATCAGGGCTATCCTCCTTAGGAGACATGATATTTATGTGGCAAAGTGTGTAGACACATCTGACCATCAATGCATCAGGCTATCCTCCTTAGGAGACATGATACCTATATGGCAAAGTGTGTACACATAACTGACCATCAATGCATCAGGGCTATCCCCCTTAGGAGACATGATACCTATATGGCAAAGTGTGTACACATAACTGACCATCAATACATCAGGGCTATCCTACTTAAGAGACATGATACCTATATGACAAAGTGTGTACACATAACTGACCATCAATGTATCAGGGCTATCCTCCTTAGGAAACATGATACCTATATGGCAAAGTGTGTACACACATCTGACCATCAATACATCAGGGCTATCCTACTTAAGAGACATGATACCTATATGACAAAGTGTGTACACATAACTGACCATCAATGTATCAGGGCTATCCTCCTTAGGAGACATGATATTTATGTGGCAAAGTGTGTACACATAACTGGCCATCAATGCATTAGGAGACATGATACAGGACGGAGGAAAGTATGTTTGTACAATTCCCTAATAATGCAGAACACAGTTGTTCAGCGTTGGGGGTAACGGCGACACCAGTTGCAGCTCCTAGACATGGGCTTTGGGATGACAGGAGACAGAGTGGGCAAGTATCAGTGGGAAGAGATTTTGGAGAGCCTAAGTGAGGAAGACGGTGTCGTTGTAATGTCTGTGGACAAAATGGTTGTAATGTGTGAAAAATGGAAGAGATACCCATATTGTGCATTGAAACAATATTCACGAGAATGCAGCTCGTCAATTCACTAGGACCTGAGGAATGAGGCATCTTGTGCCTCGTTTATATTTATAGCTCCTACAGAGTGAATGAGCTGCATGTCATGAATATACTATATATGTAATAAAAACCACTAAAGATAGAAAATAGCACAGCCTCCTTCCTCCCGTAATGTCATGACCACCCTGTCTCTGCAATGCAGAGGAGATCTAATGCTTCAGCTACTTAAACAGATTGCTTGATTACAAGATAGTACAAATTATTATGGCACTCTCAGGCTGGAAGAAAGCAATAACATCGAACAAGATGTAGCTGTGTGTGCCAGATCCAAGTCAACGGCACAAAGAATAAGTAAACCAAAACTTGTCCCCTTTTGTGAATATTTCCGCAATATGGGCAATGCTATCAGCATTGTGAGCCTTTATTGTTATCTGGACTTATCAACAGACAGTAACAAAGTAAGACCTAACTAATCATTATTCTTGGTACCTGACCTATATCCCCTGTCTCCTGCTACTATAGCCTTCACGAGGATAATACAAATGTAATGACAGAAATTCCATGCTACCACAAAGACAGATGAATGATTCCTTATTTTTTTGCTTTAAATACACTAAAATGGTTTTATACAGGATGACAAATCCACCTTAAGCCCCTGATAGTTGTAAACTGGTGTGTCATTACTTGATTCCAACTAGCAGTATACATTACATATAAATCTACGTTCCTGGAAGCGGTTAGTGTTGTGTAGTACATGCATATAATATATATATATATATATATATATATATATATATATATATATATATATATATTGTGGCAATTGGGATACTTTGTCACCTTCTACTAGAGGAAAGAGTGGTGGTTCCCCTGGGAAACCACAGCCTATAGGTGCAGGAAGGGTTAAATCTGAACAAACACACATACACACACACACACACACACACACCACAGGATACCAGGTTGAGCACCTGGGTTTAAGCAATCAAGGAGTCAGCTAGAGTAGTGCTGGGGAGGAGGATATATTGTGTTGTAGGTGAGAGACTGGTGCAAAAAAGTGGCCAGTGACTAGTTATTAGTTAGGATTATGTTTATTGTTGTGAATGCTTCATTTGTTTGCTGAAGACACAGCCATGACTGTTTATCCATCCTGACAACTGAATAAACCTTATGTGGTTCTGCTGAAACCCGTGTGACGAGCCATCTGTTTGTACGCTTTTCACTTATATATAAGATATATATGATATTTTACACCAGGGGTTCATAAAAATTGGATCAAAAAAACATTTAGACTGGGTCCTATGCAGCCTCGGACTGGCCTGCCGGGCAGCCTGGCTAACCACCGGTAGGCTCCACCGCGATTAAGCTCTGCCCCCTTCGTTGTTAGGGCGGAGCTTACAGAACAGACCAACACTTGCTGCGATGGCGGCAGGGAGACTCTGTGTAACCACACGCAGGTGCAGAGAGCCCAGACGCGGCTCTATCTGTAATAACCAACTTAGTGGCAGTGAAACTGTGGGAGAGCTCAACGCCGTTCTTTATGTATGTCTGTCTAATTGCAAAGTAAGTAGTCTTTTGAATTAAAGCTGTCCTCACTCATTACTTTATTATAGGGATGCTCCAAATCCAGGATTCGTTTGATTTATAATGCAGATCCTTATTTCCCTGTAATTTTAGTGCACAGTTCTTGTTTGCATAAACAAAATTACAGCTATCATTTTAACATTTATATTCATCCTGCTTCATTTATAGTCTGCCATTTATGGCTTTGATTTGGTGAAGTATGCAGCAAACTCTCTTGAAAAAGTATTCGGTATTGATGCTGGAATAGGTTTGTTCATACCTCGTCATGTACCTCTGGAAGCAGGTAGCTTCTTTCAATGAAAGTGGTATTTTGTGCAATGTAAAGAAGACATGACAATTAAGTTGATTTAAAAGAAAGATGGTCACTACCATTTATTTTCTTCTGTCATCATCTAGAGACAAGGTTTATAGAATGACAGTTTCAAGATTTTGCAGACACTCCTGGTGCTAGAACACCTGGAGTGCCACAGGTTAGCCAAGCCTGGTCTAGTGGGACAATCCCGATTTTTGGTGACTGTTCTGCCCAATCTAAGGGGCAGGTCAAGACTGTGTACTCTTTATACACACACTGCATTCTTTATATACTACAATATGGTGCTAGCTGTCCTTCGTGGGCTGACCACTCCCCCTCTAGTGTCTGGTCTCGCCTCTATGATGGCTGGCCACACCCCCTCTGGTGGGCCCCTAGCGTTGCAGTTTCCCGGTGGGCCCTTCATGCCCCAGTCCAACACTGGTCCTATGGTCCTCTCTTTCATCATCATCATCAGCTATTTATATAGCGCCCCTCTCTTTGTAGACTTATTGTATACTACCAGCTAGTAAACTATTAAGGACTTCTCCCATGACATGTTTGGACAACCTGTTCTTTTCCAATAATTGCAAGTCCTCTCTCACGAGAAGACATGTGCATACTTTATTTTCATGTCTGTTTGTATTGTATCTACTGTACGTTCCTGTTTTATGTATGCCCTGATTTCCACAATATCCGGATCTGAGGAGTACTGTGATGCCGTACATGAGCAACAATAGTAATAATGATAATATGAATAATTATTAGGGGGGTATTCAATTGACGGCGGGATCGCCGAAAATCGAGCGCTCGTAATATATATCCGTTAATACGGTAATCTGCGCGTAAAAACCGTTAATACGGTAATCTGCGCGTAAAAACCGTTAATACGGTAATTTACTCGCTGGATTTCAGCTCGCAGCTCAGGGAGCTGCGAGCTGAAATTCAGCGAGTAATTACTGTATTAATGGTAATATTTTTCGAGCGCTCGATTTTCGGCGATCACGCCGTCGATTGAATACCCCCGTTATAATTAGTGCTCGGTGGGACTCACTTCCCAGAATCCCTGCTGTTATTTCCTAGAAGGGGGCAGGATATTTCCTATCTGGACAGTCCAGGCCATAAAATGCTTTACAACCGCACTTCTGATCGGGAGAGCCACCAATGGTGGGGGATACAGAAGGGGATACACATTTAAAGCACTTATTCAAGGGCACGAATTGTATAGAGAAAGGAATAAATATGGTTTAATGGGGTATTTTCTGCAAATCTCGCCCCCCCACCGTCTGTCATCGGTCAAGCTGTCCCACACCAACTGTAGCTGCACAGAGATGTATTTGTATCACGTTCCCTTCAATGTACAGCGAAATATGTTGGCACGTTATAAATAAAATGTAGTAAAAATAATAAAAATAGTTTTTGTTATATTTTAATATATTTTTTTTTTTTTAGACAACAGAAAAGCAATTGAATAGTATATAATACAGTTCATTAACAGACGTAATTTAGGCTCTAGATGAGAAATGTTAGGAACTCCCGATGAAGAATGATTATAGCAGCGTTCACATGAATATCAGTAATGATCACATGTGAGTAGAAGACACAGCATTTGTCCTCTGGGACAGTGACACATACAGTCAGCTGTCTAACAAACAGTCCCCTGTCCTCACTCAGTGTGTACAGTGCTGACACTATTAATGTGTATTGTCATAGAACAGGATATTTATATCTATGTGCACATAATACACCCATTGCACTCTGGGGTATTTTGTAGAAAGTCAGGCCTTTCCTTACTTTGTAGTCTCCAAAAGTGATATGACAGCAACGTGAGCAAAACAGCGTCCATCTTTGTTTCTTCTCTAGCACAGACAAGGCCATACAGTTAAGTCAATGGGTAAGAATTTGGTGACAGATATATTAAAGGAACTCTAAACTTCATTTTGTCATTTATCTTTATATTTATTGCATGAAAATATCTAGAGATGAGTTTATAGTTCTTTAACTGTTCAGTGATGAAGGCAGGAGCTCCATAAAGCCTTGGGTGGTATTACCCAATGCCATGCTGCAATCTGCGTCATCACACAGAGCTGGGTAGAGCGCTATGGCTCTAATCACGTCATTACGCTGGGTGCCGACGCTCACAGCTTCTTATTGTGGCTTCAGGTAGATTGCCAGGCTCTAACCTGCTATTTTGGGAGTCTGCCAGATACTCAGAGAGAATTGGTAATTATGATAATGTGCTTTGAGAGCTCACCACTCAAGAGGCTGCCATTCTTTTTGTCTCTGTCACATAATCCTTTCACCTTCTCTCAAAGCCCTTGAATTATATATGTTCTCTCACAATACAAATACCTTGTGCTGTGGCCAGACCTAGATTTATATAAATTGCCCCCCCTCATATCCCCGCAGCCTCATATTACTGCCACTATCTGACCCTTATAATATGCAAATAGTAAGTTATCAATGTACAATAGACAGAAAAATAAAATAAAAACCAGAATGTGTAAAGTGAGCCTATGACTGAAGTCAGCGTGATACGTGAGTGGTTGATTGATACGGAAGATGGTAGGTGGGAAGGTGATAGGACAAGAGACAAGTTCATATCTGCACCAACCTGAGGATTCGCTGCCCTGTGTCGCGCTCCGAGATAGCTTAGACTTGGTTGCTTTGCCTGCGGCCCGCGCTATGAGTGGAGATGCTGAGGGGCTGTCACTACGAATACTTGATAAATCCTGCATGCTGAAACTCCGCAGTCTTTCTGACAGCGCCCCCTGCCCCTGGGTGAGGGAAAAAGACGGAATTGTTCAGATAAAGATTAACAATTTTACCCTGAAACGGGGAACATACTGTAATCATCACTAATACATAATGTACACGCTGCATATAACCACATAATGTACACGCTGCATCTAACCACATACTGTACACGCTGCATATAACCACATAATGTACACGCTGCATCTAACCACATAATGTACACGCTACATCTAACCACATACTGTACACGCTGCATCTAACCACATACTGTACACGTTACAGCTAACCACATAATGTACACTCTACATCTAACCACATACTGTACACGCTACATCTAACCACATACTGTACACTCTACATCTAACCACATACTGTACTCTCTACATCTAACCACATACTGTACACTCTACATCTAACCACATACTGTACACGCTGCATCTAACCACATACTGTACACGCTGCATCTAACCACATACTGTACATGCTGCATCTAACCACATAATGTACACGCTGCATCTAACCACATACTGTACACGCTACATCTAACCACATAATGTACACGCTGCATCTAACCACATAATGTACACGCTGCATCTAACCACATACTGTACACGTTACATCTAACCACATACTGTACAATCTACATCTAACCACATAATGTACGCATTACATCTAACCACATAATGCACACACTACATCTAACCACATACTGTACACGCTGCATCTAACCACATAATGTACACGCTACATCTAACCACATAATGTACACACTGCATCTAACCACATAATGTACACACTGCATCTAACCACATACTGTACACGCTGCTTCTAACCACATACTGTACACGCTGCATCTAACCACATAATGTACACGCTGCATCTAACCACATAATGTACACACTGCTTCTAACCACATACTGTACACGCTGCATCTAACCACATACTGTACACGCTGCATCTAACCACATACTGTACACGTTACATCTAACCACATACTGTACACGCTGCATCTAACCACATAATGTACACGCTGCATCTAACCACATAATGTACACACTGCTTCTAACCACATAATGTACACGCTGCATCTAACCACATAATGTACACACTGCATCTAACCACATAATGTACACGCTACATCTAACCACATACTGTACACGCTACAGCTAACCACATAATGTACACCCTGCATCTAACCACATAATGTACACGCTGCATCTAACCACATAATGTACACACTGCATCTAACCACATAATGTACACAATGCATCTAACCACATAATGTACACGCTGCATCTAACCACATACTGTACACACTGCTTCTAACCACATAATGTACACGCTGCATCTAACCACATAATGTACACGCTGCATCTAACCACATACTGTACACACTGCTTCTAACCACATAATGTACACGATGCATCTAACCACATACTCTACACACTGCATCTAACCACATAATGTACACGTTACATCTAACCACATACTGTACACGCTGCATCTAACCACATAATGTACACACTGCATCTAACCACATAATGTACACGCCGCATCTAACCACATAATGTACGCGCCGCATCTAACCACATAATGTACACGCTGCATCTAACCACATAATGTACACGATACATCTAACCACATAATGTACACGCTGCATCTAACCACATACTGTACACGCTGCATCTAACCACATACTCTACACGCTGCATCTAACCACATACTGTACACACTGCTTCTAACCACATAATGTACACGATGCATCTAACCACATAATGTACACGCTGCATCTAACCACATACTGTACACACTGCATCTAACCACATACTGTACACTCTACATCTAACCACATACTGTACACACTGCTTCTAACCACATAATGTACACGTTACAGCTAACCACATAATGAACACGCTGCATCTAACCACATAATGTACACTAATTAAATTCTGGTATAAAAATGATATATAAATAGATCATTGAAAACATTGACTGCTGTGCATGGAATCAGTGGAAGTTAATTATGAATGAAAAGCGCGATGCTAAAAGTGGAAAAGCAATAATTTCTCCTGATGTTTCCGATGTCCGGAACCTGCGCACTTCTGAGAAACCCCTACTTATAATATGTGAGAGATATACGGTATTTGGTGCTGATCCCAGATTTCACAGACAGGAGCCTCCGTCATGATCTTTCTCCAATAATTCGATTAGTTAACGATAGTGAATTTTACCGTCAGTGAATTAAGGTCAGATTACTGCCATGGGAAGGTGAGGGGAGTTAGACCATTGTATAATGGGCGACTTCTCTCTGTTCTTTGCTGTAAAAGTCTATTTTTTTAAAAAGTGTCCTCATGAGATGAAGGAGAAGTCTATTGTAGGATAAATTTATACTGACGGGGCAGTTTATTAATTTTTCCAAATAAATGATTTGGAATCTGAGACATGCTGTCAAAGAAATATGTCAGCATGCACTGAATAACTTAGAAATAATATTCTGCATCATCAGAACTGTCTAAAAGTGCTTTATTTGTATTCTGTGAAGGTCACAACTACATAAATATTTACTGGCTGTTACTTGCTTGAAATGTTCTTAATTGGTTACATGCAAATGTAATATAGGGTACGGCACTTCTTACTGGCTCTTCTGTTTACATGATAATGTCACCCAAAGCTAAAAAGACCCTCAATGAGTCTAACGATCCCAAGCTGCACTCTGCTCTCCTTTCTCACTCGGCCCGTTTCCACCGGGTAGGTAAATAGGTCATTCAGCGGGATCATCGACATCCGCTCAGTTTGTAGGTGAGTGGGATGAGGAGAGTGGAACGGTTGCAGCTGTGACCTTGGTGATCGCAGCGACACAAAGTGCGGAAGATAAGACAAACTTTGTTTCATTACTTTATCTCATCGAACTGCAAATGAAATTCAGCATTGCTTCAACAAGCGACACCAGCAAGGCCTTGACCAGGACCAGGACCACAGAATATTGCAGAGTCATTTCATATCTATCACTTTCACTTCCAGACCAAATACATCAACAAAATGTAAAACGCTGCTGGAGTATTGGAGATAAGATCTAATATATAAATGCTTAGTGGCGTCTGTGTGTGTGTGAAAAAAAAAAACCAAGTTGCAGCGCCACCTGCTGGGCAGAGTTATACACTGACCTACTAAATTCTTAGTGTGTGTGGGAAAAAAAATTCAAAAAGGGCTGAAATTTGGTAGGGGTCAAACTCATTTTCGTGAGGTAATTTTACCTCATGAACACACATGTGTAGAGGCGTGCGTTAGTGTGTGTGTATGTGTGGAAAAAACTATTTTCTCAGAAAGGGCTCATCCAATTGACCTGAAATTTGGTATACTGACATTATTTGACAAAAAAATTAGAATAGTCAAGTCAGTTAACTTCCATCATCCCCCCTTCCCCCCGTGGGAGGGGTAGTAAAGGCTAAATTTACGAGTTAATGGTAATTTTACCTCATGAACACACATTAAAAAGGGCGCTTGCGTTGGGAACTAACGCTCTTCCCCTGAGGAGGCCTGGGCTAGGCCCAAATGCATGACAAGAACCTTTTTAAGACCTTAAGTAGCTTGATTTGACTAGAATGCATGAGTATCATGCACGGGTTAACTTGTAGTAAATATGAGGACTCTGGGGATCTGGGGACCTGGGTTTATTTATATCACCATTCTGCCAGAGTATTGACTCTGTGCAACTGTTCCACCAAGGTATGTGCAGCATAAGAATGAAACTTTTATCATTTCGTTATATAGCGCTCACAATTCTTCAGCAGCGTACAGTAGGGAAGTATGGTACATTACAAAGTACAAAGACATGGACGACCAACAGGCAAAATGCAGGACATTCAAGAAACATACATGCAAAATCAGCATGAGATTCAACATAAAACAATATTAAATGTAAGGTATATAAGAAATAAGTGTCGTACAGAACATGCAAGAGACAGGATACAAGGACACACTGGTGGATGAGGTGGGAACAGACAAGAAGAGAGGACCCTGTTCGTGAGAGCTTACAATCTAATGGTTACAACTTGCCTGTCGGCTGTTATGGTGCATAGCACATTATTTAGTTCTCAGTTCTGATACAATGCTACATAATCTCCCCACTCAGTCCTCACTCCTCAGCCACTCCCAGAGCAATGATGTATAAACAATCTTACAGATTAGGGCTCACTGTCTGAATACACAGAAGACATCTGGGGGTAAATGTGTCAAGCTGAGAGATATTCAGCGGGTTTGAAAAGTGGAGATGTTGCCTATATCAACCAATCAGATTGTAGCTATCACTTTTTAGAATGCACTAAACAAATGATTGCTAGAATCTGATTGGTTTTTCAAACCCACCAGAAAACTCTCAGCTTGATACATTTACCCCCAGGTCTTAGTTGTTGAGAGTCACATGATGACATTAACCTTTTGTCCACAAGCCAGCTCAGATGGTCGTCAAGCAGCCTCAGTGTGCTCAGAGCGCCCATGCACTTACCTTGGCCGCCGCTGTAACCGCAGCGGTAGCAGCTACATTGAGACCTCTCTTCCCGAAGTGGACCAGAGCATCATAACTGCGATCCTTTGCCTGGATGAGACACTCGTCAATTTCCTAAAAACAACAAAAAGAGAAAGCGCACAATATGTAGACTCACAATATGGGACCAAAGTACTGTGCAAAATGTTCTATATATCCATACATTTGTGGCATTTCTATTAACCTTTGTAAATTTGAAATACCCCTTAAGCGTGTAAAAAAATAAATATATATATATATATGTTCATGGCAGATACAGGGCTTGATTCATAAGGGACATAAACAGCTGTTTTTTTTGTGTGCATATACTCTACAAAATCACTCTGCACATGTCCAGAACTGGACAATACACCCTAGAATGCAGCAACATCCGACTCCTGGGCGTATGCACGTAGTCACTGTACAGTAGGGGAAGGCCAATATTAAGCGCACACAGCAGCGTGCGATTCACGCTCTGGGAATTTCTCAGGTACTTGTTTCCAGCTGTATCTCTTGCTCCAACTACAGGTCTAGTCTAAGTGCAGACTACTAGTGATGATAGTCTAGTATGCCTGCTACAACATGAGTTTGCAGTCAGGAGCATCTGTAAAAATGTATTTTATGCACAGTAGACATTACATACTAATAAATGTAATTTATGGAAAAAAATAAATTTAGAAAAACACCCACTTTTTTCATATTTTAATATTTTGTCATTAATAACTATCTTATTAAAGTAGAACATTAATTGAAAAGTTTTGTTTTAATTTTCTGTGCGTTGTTTTGTGAGTTTATATTCCACATAGGTATTGGATGTACCCTGCAGTGTCTTGTGTAGTAGACAAGAGCAGACCTCCACCCGTATTCTTCACCCACACGTATCTTCACATCTGCTCCTTGTTGAATTTGAGCTTACGTATAGCAGATTTACGTGCGTTTTAAAACAAACGCACATTATAATCAGTATGCATCTCTTACTAAATCATACCTTTCGTCCCCATAGAGCGCCTCTCGAACCAAAGCAGTATGAGTGTTTTGGTCAAATTCTGCTCACTTTAGATACATTATACTAGAGAGTGTATTTAACCAATGATTGAATATAGGTAGATTGATTAAAAAAAGACCCTATGAAGCTTTTACATTTAATAGGTGAACATATAATTTCAAACAAATGAAATATGAACAACACAATGTCTGAACTGAATGTACCTTTTCTTTTGAGGATAATGTGGGGTGCACAAATTTCCGATACAGAAGGCTAGATCCTTTCGTGTAAGGAGACAGCAACCAGGCCACAAACGCTATTTTTAGCTCATAGTAAAATGGAAACCTAGGAGATACAGAGTATATTTAAAACCAACCATATAAGGACAATAAATAATTTGATTCAAAAAAAGAGAATGTCCCACAATGAAACAATGGAAACAAATGTTATTGTATTATTGTTTCTGAAATGTACAAGTGAGACAACAGTGACACGTCAAGGAATGAGATAATTGTACAACATTAGCATTAGATCAAAGCAATAACCCCTACTGTCTGGGGACTGTCAACTTGGTTATTTATCAAGCAGATAAAAGCATTGCTTTTTGTTGCAAACTAACAACATCCATATGGCGTCATTTTGTCTGTTCCTATGGGGTCCAGTGAAGCTGGAAAGGTTTTGCTTGATCCCTCCCCGCCAGGTCAAATACTACGTGCATGTGCAGACTTTAGCCACACACGCGCATTTCACTTTCTGCATTCGCCGGTGAACAGTAAAACCAGTTTGTGTAAGGGGAAAGTCTTCACTGGTGCTCCCTGAGCAGCGTTTCATAATGAGTGTTACTGCTGCCTAGTGGGACGTGAGCTTACGCCTATGCAGACTAGTGTGATTGTGGCACTTACGCCAGAATCACGGTAATCTTAATTTTGCGTCTAAATTATCATAAGGCACAACTTAAAGTGCATGCGTGTGTTTATAAATATAAGAAAATGTGTTTCTACAAAAAGTCTTGTGTCCCTCTATACCCAGACCTGTTCGGGGAGCACTGCACTTAGCTATATATATATATGCACACAGAAAACGGCAGAATTATATTACTATATACTTACCAACACAGAAAGAGATCTGTAAATGTTTCTAAAGTCATGAAAAGTGCAAATATGATCCAGTACATCATCCACTTTACCTGGTAAAAAATAAAAAGGGAAAAGGAGTTAAGAAATCAGTCTTTTACTTTTGTAGCGTTACATAATTTTCACTCAGGTTTGCTGTTCAGATCTACCGAAAATAATGTTATAAATAGGAACTGTCCGGTGTGGACCCTGAAAGCCACGGTTTCCAGGAACATCTCAGATGATCACGTTTTATTCACATATGGGACATTACCTATATGTTTAATACAAGTACACTGTGTATTATCATTTCAGGAAGAAATGTTTAGGAAAATATTGATATTCAGACACCTTGCTTTACATCCGCCCAGCCATGGCCACAGTTTATCAAGTCCATAGCCCAAAGTTTGATGCCTAGCACTTTTGGGTCTTGAGAATCTGGACTTTACCGGGAAAATGAAGACTATTGGGGAGTACGGATACTTATTTTAAGATAGAATTGAAGGCTTACAATTATTCTACTGTGTATGAAAAGTACTTTAAATGAAGTACATTATTAAACACTAATGATAGAACACCCAAATGTCCTGGGCTTCTGCTGTCCTTTGTTGCCTCCAAAAATCCTGGGCTGTCCTAAGACCTCCCATCTCCTCTACATTGCATAATTAAACAGGAGTGGTTATGGAGTGCTAGCTGCGTGGCCAGTGGTCTGTGTGGTCCATAACTCAGTAATTTAGGAAAGGTCTCAGTTAGGTGGTTGGGGAGCCCAGGGGGTGGGGGTGTGTAACTTCTAACACTGAAGAAGCTGTGATTTATGAAGTATGTTGCCTACAATAAATTGCGAGTCGCTCTTCTTTGCTAAGTTTGTTCTGCCTGATTTCCCTGTAGGTGTGATATGAATAACAAAGCCCAGCACAATGGCATAAACCCCAACTCATGACATCATTATACTTCTTCTTTGTTGTAACTTATAACCATGCTGTTTTCTAGTCATGTTTATGTCTAACTGATGCTCTGTATAGTATAAACAATATCACCTTTATATACTAGAGGAACAGACAATCTTAGCACTAATACACATGGGAACTGAAAGACCATACAAATGAAAAGTGTAAAGAAAACCTTGTACCTAGCGTGTTCTCAAAGCTTCCCTGCAGCATAGTGCACCATGTGGCTCATGATGAGTTGAACACAATTTGCATTTTCAGTGTATAATACGCTTCTGAGCATGCACACAAAGCACTATTTCCGAAATAATCAGATGTAGAAGAGTGTATCATACGGCAAGAATGCAATTTACGTTCAACTTAACAAAAGTACCTATGTATTTAATTATTGCTCCCCTAGGACTCCATCACATTTCACAAAACATGCTTGTGAATATTGTAGGCAACTAGTTTATGATCAGAGGTCTGTTTGCTTACATTATTTTTTTGAACTAAGAGCATTAAAAGGCTTTTATAATGCATGTTAAATTCAGAATTTCATGGTTTTTGTACTTGTTTTACGGGTGACTCTCCCTCTCAAGCTCTTAGGCTCTGGATGGCATTCGCCTTCCCACCTGTCATTTCATCTCACGCCTCCCCTCAAATAGGGATTACCTGCATATTATTTCTTTATAACATACTTTTGAGACCCTTTGTGTAGATACCAATCCTGACCAAGAGCCTTCTTGTTTGGGCTCCTACTGAGTGAAGACCCCCCGGTCCTTGGGGCGCCCCCATCCATTCACTTTATTGACCCTACTTCTTCCTTTTCTTACCCTTACCCTCCTTCCCGTTCCTACTCTTTTTAATCCTAATATCCTAGCTCCCATTGTATTCTAGTTTTGGGTCTTAAAATTTAGCCATCTGTTTCTGGTCATATTCTAACAGGATCATATTTTTTCATACTGAGCCATGTCTTTTAAATTCCTATCCATTAATGCTAGGGGCTTGAACACCCCAATGAAGCGCTCCCTTCTCTATACCTATATCTCAAAGCACAAAGCTGATCCAATTTCTTTTTTTACAAGAGACTCACTTGAAGAGAGCCAATAATCCTTCACTGTCCTCCAAGTGTTTTAAATCGGTTCATTATGCTAATCAGCTAATAATTGCTACTAAGCTCAAAGGTGTTGCCATATTAGTGCATGGTACAGTACCCCTCGTGGTTTCCAAGGTCATAGGTGATTTAGAGGACCGCTCCCTCATTCTTCCAGGCAAAATTGGCCCCCATGATAACACGTTGACAAATGTCTACACGCCTAACACTGGCCACTCCGCTTTTTTCAATCCTTTTTTTAATGCACTTTCTATTAATCAAACTGGTAAGGTTCTTTTACTGGGTGATTTTAATACTGTTTTTCATATGCACTGGACCGCTCAGTTAATCCCGCCGGTTGAACTTATGTCCTTATGCCTCCCTTATTTCCTCCCTGCGGTTGACCTCTATTCCCACTAACCACTGGTCGGATCACTCGGCCATTGAACTTCTAAATGTCGCTCGTGGAGGCAGGTCCTCCTGGAGTATAAACGAAACGCTTCTTAAGATTCCCCAGTTCAAAGAACTGGTTACTAACAAGATTAAAGATTATTTTGACCTTAACACAAATTCTGAAGTTCAGTTCTCAACAGTATAGGAGGCGCACAAGGCGGTGGTGAGAGAAGAGATCATTGAATATGTCTTCTATCGGAAAAAACAGCTGATGGAGCAGATCGATTCCCTTTCCTCACGCACCCAGGGGTTGAAACAGATTCATAAATGCACTTTTTCCAAGCAGGTTCTTGGACAGCTATCTCAGCATCGGGGAGAATTGCACAACTTGAAGGTGGAAAAGACTGCGAGAAACCTCCGCTGGTTAGAACAAAGGTTCTACGAGAAAAGCAACAAGTCCGACACTTTGTTGGCTAATAAATTGAAATCCAAGAGGGCCACGCAGTCAATTCCAGCGATCCAGAGCAATGGAGGCTCTTTGATCTATGACCCCAGGGGCATCAACAAAATATTCTGTGACTTTTACAATCAACTATACAACTAGCCCCACTCTGAGGATGTCCACTCACACGTTCCAGATTCCAAAGCCTATCTAGCTTTGTGTAACCTCCCTCAACTTAGTCAAGCTAAGGCCTCAGTTCTATGTGATGAAGTCTCAGAAGAGGAGATAGAGCTTGCTCTTATGTCAGGGTTCCCAAGGCAAGACCATGGAGAGAAAGTAGGTGAACAAAGTGGTTTATTAGAAACATAGGTAATACAGGTTCAGGATGCAATAACTGATAAGGCAGTAATATAACCACAGTTCTTAACAGCGGAATAGGGAATACTGTAAAGCTATGGAGAGATGCAGTAGTCAGCGGGTTGCAGGGTGGACACCTCTGGAAGAGGTGGTGAGATGAGTAGCCTGCGGGTTGCAGGGTTGGCTACCTCTGGAAGAGGTGGTCAGATGAGTAGCCTGTGGATTGCAGGGTCGGATACCTATATGAAGGTGGTGAGATGAGTAGCCTGCGTATTGCAGGGTTGGATACCTGTGAAAAGCTGGTGAGACGACTAACCTGAACAGGTTACACTGAGAAGCAATGAGCTGTAGAGAGCAGAAACACAGAGATCCACACAGGTGTATAACTCAGGAACCAGATAGATTATGAGCTGTAGTGGAATGAACAGCAAAAACACAGGTAAGAATAACCAGGAGCTTCCTATCAGGTTGAGTGACCTGATGTTCTGGCCCAGACTGCTGGGCGAGGCAAGGTTATAAGGAGTAGTGGCAGGTATGAATCATCATGAGAAAAAGGGCTTAGCTCAGCAGAAAGGGAAACAGTTCATGCGCCACAGTGGCCCCTTTGGTGGCATGGTGGTACTGCAGGCTAAATGTATCCAGAAATACCAACATAGCTCCTGGCAAACAGGAGCTGCAGGAGGCAGATCGTAACAGTACCCCCCTTTTAAAGGGCGGATTCCAGATGCCCATCAAACCGGGAGCTTAGGGTTGGTCAAAGAAATCAGAGTCGTAGTCTAGAATTGGGGTCCTGTTGGAGAAGACTTCGTCTAAGGAATGCAAAGATCCTGAAGCCCCACTCCTCCTCTTCTTATTACCTTTCTTTTTACGGGTTTTAGAGGGTTGCTGGAAATGGAATGAGGCAAAAGACAATCTCACAGATGGAGTAGCTTGAGATGCGGAAAGTGGCAAAGAAGAAGTACTAGGAGTAGGATTGACAAAATCTTTGAACACTGCTTCAGTAAAAAGTCCCAAATCTGACAGAATAGGATCTTAGGTCTCAATAATGGAATTTGCCTGTAAAGTAAACACTCACTTTTGATTGGTATCCAGAAGGTCGATTACTGATAGAAAGATATACAAAATCTTACAAGGGTATTTAATTGTCCCCGTTAAAGGTAGGTGGTGGAAATTCAACACCGGAAGCAGAGTCAGCAGTTTTTGCAACTTTAAATGATGGGGTAACCGGAACCTTGGGGTGGGGTTTAGGTCGAGAACAAGGATCCCCAACTGGGACGGCAAAAAAGGACTCGGACAGAGCACATGACTTGGAGGAAGGCTCGGACTGGGCACACTTCTTGGAGAACTTAGGTTCAGTAAATATATCTGAAGGCCTGGACTGTGCACATGATTTTGCATATTATTATTATGGTTGAGACCATCTCCTCTGTTTTGTTCCCCTGGCTGCCCATCTCTCACGTGGGAAGCGCAGATCCCCCATATTTCTATTTAGCACTGTGAGGAGCCTCGGACACTGCAGCACTGTGAGGAGCCTCGGACACGGCAGCACTGTGAAGAGCCTCGGAAGTAGTGGCAGGTGTGAATCATCCTGAGAAAACAAGCTTAGCTCCGCAGGAAGGGAAACAGTTCAAGCTCACAGTAGCCCCTTTGGTGGCATGGTGGTACTGCAGACTAAATGTATTCAGAAACACCAACATAGCTTTAGGCAAACAGGAGCTGCAGGAGGCAGATCGTGATATCTTAGCTCTCCTAAGCCCTCTAAGGCACCAGGTCCCGATGGATATACAATAAATTACTATAAAATCTTTGCTCAGTGCTTCTTCCCAGGTTGGTACAGCTCTTCAATCATATTCTTAATGGTAAAGTTTTTTATCCAGACACCAACTCTTCAAGAATCATTGTCATTCCAAAACCAGATAAGGATCACACACTGTGCTGTAACTATAGGCTAATTTCATTATTAAATACTAATCTTAAGATCTATGCAAAGGTTCTGACCAATAGACTAAATGGGGTCCTGCCCAAATTGATGGACCCTGATCAGGTGGGGTTTATCTGAAATAGACAAGTATCTGACAATACTCGCATGGTTATCACTCTTATTCATCACATCAATGTCCAAAATCTCCCATCGGGAGTCTTAGCATTAGATGCCGAAAATGCGTTTCATAGGGTCTCTTGGCCCTTTCTGTTTTCGACTCGCCAGGATTTTGACTTTAAGTGTAAATTTCTTACAGCCATTAGGGCACTGTATATTAACCCTATCTCCAGGGTCAGGTCTCAAACTCTATTCACCCTTTCGCCACTGTTATTCAGACTTTGCATTGAGCTACTAGCGATTCACTACAATTCAATACCAGATAACGCTGTTTGCGGATGATGTACTACTGACGCTATCCAACCCTTGGATCTCTCTTCTTAACCTTCTGTCCGACCTCGCACACTGTGAACAGTTGTCCGATAACAAGATGGACAATACTAAATCTGATGCCACGGCGTTCTATGTATCTACCAACTGTAGAGAGCATCTGGAGGAGTCCTTTAAATTTCAATGGCGTCCCCAGGTCATTCGCTATATAGGTGTGCCGATTACAAGAAAATACTCTGACCTGTACCGATTTAAGTACTTCCCCTTGTTAGAACATATACACAGTCCCTATATATATCTTGGACAGGTCGGATCAATGCAGTAAAGATGAACATTTTACCCCACCTGTTATACTTGTTTCAGACTTTATCAGTTCGGGTTCCTCCTTCCACCTTGGCGGCTCTGTAGATAGTGTGAAGATTTATTTCGGGCAGTAATAAGCCTAGACTCAAGCATTCCACCTTGGGAAAATCTATTGGCGAGGGGGGTCTTCCACTCCTCTCCTTCTATTACTATGCCACCCAACTGCATCACGTGACCTCTTGGCATATTAATCTAGGTATGAAAAAGTGGGTGGATATTGAGAACGCTATATGCCCGGATGTCGCGGTGCATTATTTACCCTGGCTGTCCAGGACCCACAGACCTGCCTCAACATATAAGTGTCCCTCGATCTCATTAACTCTCTCGGTTTGGGAAATGCCCTCTTTAAATCGGCTCTATACCCTTCTCCACTAACTTCACTTTGGAGGAACCCATAGTTCCCTCCAGGTAATGTAGATTCTATAATTATACCCTGAAAATCTAGCACAATAGACCGTTTTTCCATATAATGGGTGAATCTGGCCCTTCTACATTCGTCAATCTTACGGCGAGGTATGGTTTACCATCAACTCTACATTTTGCATACCTACAGATTCCAAGCTTTATTTATTGCCAAACACACACTAAAAAACTCAACTATTACTCTTTGAGCGCCACTGTATTTATTCAATGGGCTGCAGGGGAATATATCGGTCCTTTATCGCTCCGTCCTAATGCTAGAATCACCCTCTTTGGCTCCACATGAGGAGGCATGGGAGGGGGTTCTTGAAGCGGCCCTGCGAGGTGAGGGATGGTTGGCAATTCAGAAACGTGTGGCTAAAACTTCTATTAATGTGAGTGTTAAAGAAACGGCCTATAAAGTATATTCGAGATGGTACCTAGTTCCGGTCAAGCTCCACTATATTTTCTCAGCCAAGTCAAATAGATGCTGGAGAGCTTGTGGAAGGCAGGATACCTATCTACATATCTGGTGGGGATGTCCCATTATTCAATCATTTTGGGACAGTGCTCTAACCCTTCTCCATCAACTCACAACTGTTCACCTCCCCAAGGACTCCGCTCAATAAAGCTGCCCCATTTGTAAGTAAAAAAAACTGACTGTTTGATAATCCATGTTTGTCAGGCCTGTAAATTATTGATAGCTCGAGTATGGAAAAAGTCACATTCCCCCAACCAAGTCGGAGTTAGTGAATAGATTATGGCACATTTCGTCTAAGGAGTATATCACAGCCCTCCTTAACGACACCATCCCCAAATTTCAGGAGACATGGACCCCATGGTATAGGCTCCATGGTTCTCTTGTACCAAGCAGTATGTGACTACAGAGTCCCAGCCCTTACCTTTTCTTATCTTCTGTCTTTCCTCTTTAATCTTTCCCACTTTTCTTTTTACCAACACTGTGCCCTCTCCTGTCTTTTTTCCTATTTTCTCTTTTCTTACCTTACCCTTTATAACCAGATTCAAAAAACCCACTTTTTTGTTGCTGGTTGGAGAGCCTCAATCTTGCTTGCTGTACACTTATGAATTTCTGGGGCCAGTTTAATTTGGGTTCGCGATTCGAAGTACGAATTTCGAGTTCACAATTAAAATAAAAGATGTTAAAATAAACTACAACATGTTGTCTATTACTGCTTATATGGATGCAATTAATAGTATTTTTTATTAGAACAGAGAACATTACAGAGTTCTAAATGTGCATTGAAAAGCCATTAGAAAAATACAATCTAGCCATTTACGCTCAATTTGCAGAACTGGTTCTAGAACCACTTTGAAACAAATTTGAGCATCTCTAAGTGACATCCCATCCAGAAACATTCATTTGATTTTTCCCTGAAAAACATGCTCCTCTTTGGTGTTTAAATAGATTTTTCCATCTTGTATGTGGTTTTCCATTTCACTGTGCGACGAGTCTTAAGTGGTTTTTGCTGACATCTTTAATTAACAGTTTCCATGCCAGGGGCTAAGTCACATGTTCCCACATTAACCACTACACACGTCATTTGTTTTGATAGAATACGGACTATTGGAAAACTGAATACCAGAATTATCAGTATCCACCCTTGAGGTATGAGCCAAGCTGTTCCTTATCTCTCTGTAGACACACATGACAAGTCACTAGAAGCTAGTGTGACAAGTAGTAATCAACTCACACTTACTGTACATTGTTACACAGAGCTCACACTGCACTGCGCTTCCTGCACTCAGACACAGAGCTCACACTGCACCGCGCTTCCTGCACTCAGACACAGAGATCACACTGCACCGCGCTTCCTGCACTCAGACACAGAGATCACACTGCACCGTGTTTCCTGCACTCAGACACAGAGATCGCACTGCACTGCGCTTCCTGCACTCAGACACAGAGATCACACTGCACCGCGCTTCCTGCACTCAGACACAGAGATCACACTGCACCGTGTTTCCTGCACTCAGACACAGAGATCGCACTGCACTGCGCTTCCTGCACTCAGACACAGAGATAACACTGCACCGCGCTTCCTGCACTCAGATACAGAGATCACACTGCACTGCGCTTCCTGCACTCCGACACAGAGATCACACTGCACTGCGCTTCCTGCACTCAGACACAGATATAACACTGCACCGCGCTTCCTGCACTCAGACACAGAGATAACACTGCACCGCGCTTCCTGCACTCAGATACAGAGATCACACTGCACTGCGCTGCCTGCACTCAGATACAGAGATCACACTGCACTGCGCTGCCTGCACTCAGATACAGAGATCACACTGCACTGCGCTTCCTGCACTCAGATGCAGAGATCACACTGCACTGCGCTTCCTGCACTCAGATACAGAGATCACACTGCACCGCGCTTCCTGCACTCAGATACAGAGATCACACTGCACTGCGCTTCCTGCACTCAGATACAGAGATCACACTGCACTGCGCTTCCTGCACTCAGATACAGAGATCACACTGCACTGCGCTTCCTGCACTCAGACAAAAAGAGAAAATGTAGAGATTGTGTAAACAAGGATAACAGAAATGGTGCATGGTCTAAATCACAAAACTTTTAAAAAAAGACTAAAGAATGTAAACATGTATAACTCATAGTCGCCAACCTTTGAAGATTGGCCTCAGGGAGTCTCGGTGTGGAAGTGGGCGTGAGGGGGCAGGGCTCTGTGAATGACATCATTTTGCCCCACCCCCGGTGACGTAATGACGCAAACGCAGAAGGCACCACAGTCCATTGCATTATCTTTATTATTTCTCAACTAAAATACAAATATATGGACAGCTATCCTAGGCCATTTTTTTTAACAATAATGATTTTATAAAAGTTTTTCCTTTTGGTTACAGGGTACACAAAAGCATAAAAAACATAAATTGTAATTTACAAGGGAAAAATGGGAGGAAGCAGGGGGAGGGGGAGAGAGGCAGGCAGTACATATCAATACATATCAATAGCATCAAGTAGTACAGATCTCGACATATTACAGAATTTACAAATCATTTGAGATACAACATAGGTAATAGCCCCTGGATATTACTGTGGGGGGGCTACTCGAGGTTCCCCCGGAGGCGGGTGGGACCAAAGATTTAGAGACATATCAATTCCATTCAAACCATATGATGTGGGGAGAGGAGGCAGAGAAGGAGTAAGGGACTCCCAGCGTTTCCATGTCACAACTTAACTGAACCTTAGAGATTATCTTGACTATGGAGGGCAGCGTAGCTGATTTCCACGCTTGGGCAATCCCTGCACGGGTAGCTATGAAGATGTGACCTATAACATATCGATCTCCTAATAACACTTGTGGAGGAAAGAAATGTAGGAGTGCAACTTCTGGTTATCCTAGGCCATTTTACATAACCCTAATCCATAATGGTGAAATATTGTTAACATATACAGAAAGTTAATATGATAGATAGAAAAAAGTGAAGTAAAAGATTATTTCAACCCCTAAGTGGAGCAAGCTTAATAGAGTTTAACTATAACTAGTTTCCTTTTATGACTGTAATATTATATTAATAAAGTGTTCAAATGATTTCGTATGTGTGTGTATTTCCTTTATTCACCACATATCTTATATACTTGCTTGTAAGTTTCAAACACTTATGTATGTAGTTATAGTATCAACAGGACCATATACGTAAGGTATTAGTCCTCCTATATGTGTTTAGAATTTTGTTATTTATCAAATTCACATCACATAGTTAGTCAGGGGTTTATGGTTATCTCCCTGTTATCAATTAGTGCCTATTATTGGATATCTCTTAAACCCATGGTATATGAGCATCCCACAAACACATACATCTGTATATTCCCAGGCTGAGATATCCACAATTGCTCTACTATATGTTACGGCTAGCGGCTATTGACATGAGCTTTCAGAACAGGAGACAGAGGTCTTCGCCTTTAGCAGCCGCCTTTCCCGTAGAGCTGAACACGCTCACAGGTACTTGGATGTCCCCAGGTCTTAAACTCAGCGTAGTGAAAGCTCATATACAATACCATGGCAGGTGGGTATAAGGCAGTAGGCAGACAGGAGCGGAAGATCAGAAACTAGCCGAAGTCAGGGGTCTGAGGCAGGTAGAATAGTCAGAAACAGGCAAAAGGGTCAGGGCTGGCAGCGAGCATGGATAGACAAATAATAAGCAGAGGTCAGGGCAATCGGAGTTCAAGCCGGTCCAAAACAAAGCCAAGGTCAAAACAGGAAATTTATCAGAAGTCAGCAACACAGCAGGTCAGCAATCCACAGGGAATAAACGCTATAACTGGCAGGGAGGCTAAGGCCTCCCTGACTTAAATACTCAAAGTGACCAATCGGGAAAGGGGGGAGAGTTGGATCCAAATGAGATCAGCAGGTGCATAATAATTAATTTAGCCCACAGGCTATAACTATAACTGCGCGCACGCGGCTGCCCAGCGGTGCCAGGACGCGGCGCTGAACAAAACAACAACTCGGCCCGAGACTAAAAACCGGGAAGTGATGTCCCGGCTGTTGTCATGGTAGCCGGGATCAGTTAGGAGCGAGTGGCGGGGAGCCGACGCACGTAGCACTATAGAGGGCCTTACTGGTCAGTTCCCTATATACTATTGGGAAGATAAATAGTATTCATATGAAACAACATATTATCCAGATAGCTGATTTTAGATTTGTTTTGAAGTAACTTATGTTCCTAATTACTCCAATGTTCATTGGACCTTACAAATTAGCCCTATAATTCTTATGGGGAACCAATCAAACTTCATCTAAATAAGTGCCTTCCAGTCTCATGCCTAAACTCCCACCGGTCGGCTACCTCTCTTTCTCATCCCTTCTTCCCTTCTCCCCCTTCCTCCCGTCTCTCCGTCTCATCCATGTGTCTGTCTGTCTTCCCCTCCCTTTAGATTGTTCGCTCCTTTGAGCAGGGCTCTCCTACCTTCTGTTTCCATCACTTTTAACTGCGCTCTCCAGCTACTCAGCTCACCTCCTCTCAGTCCCTCTGCCCTCTGTCTCCTCTCGCTTCTCTCCGCTCCCCTCAGTGACTCTCAACCTGTCATCCGTGCCCACCCTCTTGGGCCATAGTTACCTGCCTGTACTCTCTTTTCCCCTCCCTCCCTCTCTTTCATGCTGTGCCTGAGCCCCCAGAGTTATAGTGCTTACTGTTACTTGTACTGTGCTGTTTCACCTTGTACTGTGCCATTGTTTGTCCTTGTACGGCGCTATGGATACTTTGTGGCGCCCTATAAATAAAAATTAATAATAATAATAATAAAAGTGGATTAATAAGATATATTAATAATCAGCCCCCTGTTCTGGTATTGTCTCAGAGTCTCCTATTGTCGTGTACTAGTGGATCCTTCTCAGGATTTATCATCAAGTAATTATTGACTTCCCAGTAGTTGTTCCCTAATCCATTAACTTGTGGCATTAAAATGTTCAAATGTTACTTGTTTCATATAGGTTAGAGTCACCTGAAGAAGCCTTATATAAATAATATATTATAATGTTGCGTTTGGGAGCTCTGCCGCTCGCTGGCTCCACTTCCGGGTTGTGATGTCACAGATGACATCAGTTACCCGATATACGTTTCACTAAATAGAGCTTTCTCCCAACAGTGGATTCATACCACAGCACCATCTCTTGAAATGGCAACCTCCAGACTCCTCTTTCTATTCAGAATGGATTATGTAGAGACAACCCACAATAAGGAACTCTTGACCCCAGCCCTGTCGCACTTCTGGGTACTCTTACCAGCTTAATTTTTTTCTCAAACAAATTCAGGTAAATTACTTATGGTAGATACCTGTGTCTGCGAGCAGTAATTGACCATGTCAGGGTAAATTTTCAGTGCCCACTCACACCTGCATTATTTGCATTGGCAATCGAGTCATTGGCCTGCCTATATCGCACACACTTGCATATTCAGGGTCTTCTGTTGGGTAACTCCGCAGATAAAACAGCATTGTACGCGGATGACAAGCTGTTGTTTCTGGCAAGTGCCGAGTGTTCGCTGGTCAATCTTCTTGCAACTGTGGACGCTTTCGGGCATTTCTCAGGCTTTCGGATAAATTGGGGTAAATCTCATATATTTCCTTTGGGTAGGGCCTCTCCAGCTTCAAATACCTCTGCTCACCTGCTGCAGTGGACTACTAAATTCAAATACCTTGGAATATGGTTGACTGGTGACCTCTCCGAGTATGTTTCTCTTAATAGTGACCCAGTGACTGAGTATCTTAAGACTAAGGGCTAGATTTACTAAGCTGCGGGTTTGAAAAAGTGGGGATGTTGCCTATAGCAACCAATCAGATTCTAGCTTTCATTTATTTAGTGCTTTCTACGAAATGAAAGCTAGAATCTGATTGGTTGCTATAGGCAACATCCCCACTTTTTCAAACCCACAGCTTAGTAAATCTAGCCCTAAATCTCATTTGTGAAGGAAGCTTCCTCTTACTGTGACTGGGAGAATTAACCTAATAAAGATAATTATCCAACCCAAATATTTGTACCAGTCACATAATTCCCTGATCTATATAACTAATAAGGTTTTTGCCACTTTAAATAAATATATTGGTTCATTGGTTTGAGAAGAGAAAAGGGGCTAGGGTCAAATTGATAGACATTATAAACTGAAGGGGGTTTTGAATTGCTCAAACTTAAAATGTATTATTTCGCTATCCAACTATTTCCTCTGGTTGAATGGGTGAATGTGACTCCTAATGATACTTTGTGTCGCCTTTTGGGCAGGCAGACATCTCCACATCCCCTGCAGGTTCTCCTGTCTGGTTCCAGGTCTCTGTTGCTGGCTCCCATCATAAGAGAAGTGGTGATAATCTGGACTGCTTCACATCATTTATTTCATGGTTCTGGATTCATGGACACCCTTCTGTAGTTTAATGACAATTTTCCTGAGCTGGGTATGGTGGAATATATCCATATCTCTGATGAGGACTGGACACCAATAATAAGGGGCACAAGAGAAGCTGCTGCTTGTTTACGTCATCAGCAGATTCATTTTTACATCTTTCATAGGGTCTATTTTACCCTGATAAGTCTGCTTATAATGAGCAGGAGGTCTGACTCGCACGAAATGCAATTTCCCCCTACTTTTTGGCATATGCTTTGGTCGTGCCCCATGGTGCATAGATTTTGGGTCTCCATCTGGAAATGTGCCGACAACTCTACCAGTTGCCCCCTCACTATGTCCTAGGATTTGCCTCTTTGGTGATACCCTATAAGACTCCTTTAATAGGCCAATATGTAAGTACATTTTTCATTTAAGTTCCCTTGCTAAGGTGGTAATAGCTGGAGGTGGCTGGCTGGTGATTCCCCTGCAGTACAGCATTGAATAGGTTTGGTCAATGATACAATGACCCATGAGTGATACACTGGTATAATTCCAAATTCTCCAAACGTCGTTCGTACTCGTGGATGGTTCAATTTTGGCTGAGTTTCCCTTGTTTTGTTTTGTTGTTTTTTGTAAAAAAATTAAATAAAAATACATGATTAAAAAAAATAAATAAAAAAAAAAATATTGTGGACACTTGAGATGCCCAGTCAACAAGCACTGCTGGCAGTCAAAGTGTTAAGGGATCACAAATGCTAAATTCCAAGTTTCTGTTAATGAGAAAAATGAGTTTCAGCATTTGAGAAAATGGATACAAGTTGCCGCTTTTAATATCAAACAGAGGAGAATCGTTTTTTCCTTTACATCGCTCAATTGTTCCCAGAACATTTAGATAAAATCAGTTATTAGTATTTTAGCAAAATAATAGATCTACAGTTCTGTTCTAGTATGGAAACATTTATACACGGGTATCTGTGAGATAATGGGAACAAAGTGTACTTACAATACTCTATAACCTGAAGGTGACAAATACTGACTTAGAGATGAGAAGCTTAGGATCTCGGTAATTATCAGTGTTGTGAATTCAGTAGCAACAACAGAAATACTCTGGATTTTACTATCAGAGGAACAGGATTCATGCGGTAATGGATCCGATAGCAAGCTCTGGATGCGAAGTATATAGAATAATAGAAGAAAACACACTACTTACATATTCCTTAATATCTTTGGACTTGACAGCCTTGTAGGAATAATACGCAGGATAGAGTGTGCCAAATATCAGCCTGGAAGAGAGAGAGAAAATATCAAACATGAATATTCGCTATGCTGTTTTGTGTTCAAAAACATGACAGGCTGATAGGCATGAAAATCATCTTTAAAGCTAAATCTCCATCGTTATACTATGCAAGTTCTCAAGTCACAACATAAGCGTTCATTTCAAGCACAAACCAGAAGCCTCTATACACGGTCACAAAGAAAAATATCACTAAATCATGATGCATATATTGCATTAAAAGGTTGGATTGCTCCGAGTAAATGTTATGTATACAATATGTCACAGCCGTTATCTGTGAAAGAAGCCACTTCAGGTCAACTTACAGTGTAGCCATCATCACTGCACAGTGGAAGCAGCCACTCTATGGGCAGGACAATATTCACAAGAATGTACATTCACTAAGAACAATGTACATCACTAAGAACAATGTACACCACTAAGAACAATGTACACCCCTAAGAACAATGTACATCACTAACAACAATGTACATTCACTAAGAACAATGTACATTCACTAAGAACAATGTACATTCACTAAGAACAATGTACATCACTAAGAACAATGTACACCCCTAAGAACAATGTACATCACTAACAACAATGTACATTCACTAAGAACAATGTACATTCACTAAGAACAATGTACATTCACTAAGAACAATGTACACCCCTAAGAACAATGTACATCACTAACAACAATGTACATCACTAAGAACAATGTACACCACTAAGAACAATGTACATCACTAAGAACAATGTACATTCACTAAGAACAATGTACATCACTAAGAACAATGTACATTCACTAAGAACAATGTACATCACTAACAACAATCTACATCACTAACAACAATCTACATCACTAAGAACAATGTACATTCACTAAGAACAATGTACATTCACTAAGAACAATGTACATCACTAAGAACAATGTACATTCACTAAGAACAATCTACATCACTAAGAACAATGTACACCACTAAGAACAATGTACATCACTAACAACAATGTACATCACTAAGAACAATGTACACCACTAAGAACAATGTACATCACTAAGAACAATGTACATTCACTAAGAACAATGTACATCACTAAGAACAATGTACATTCACTAAGAACAATGTACATCACTAACAACAATCTACATCACTAACAACAATCTACATCACTAAGAACAATGTACATTCACTAAGAACAATGTACATCACTAAGAACAATGTACATTCACTAAGAACAATGTACACCACTAAGAACAATGTACACCACTAAGAACAATGTACACCACTAAGAACAACGTACATCACTAAGAACAATGTACACCACTAAGAACAATGTACATCACTAAGAACAATGTACATTCACTAAGAACAATGTACATTCACTAAGAACAATGTACATCACTAAGAACAATGTACACCACTAAGAACAATGTACATCACTAAGAACAATGTACACCACTAAGAACAGTGTACACCACTAAGAACAATGTACATCACTAAGAACAATGTACACAACTAAGAACAATGTACACCACTAAGTACAATGTACATCACTAAGAACAATCTACATCACTAAGAACAATGTACATCACTAAGAACAATGTACATTCACTAAGAACAATCTACATCACTAACAATCTACATCACTAAGAACAATGTACATTCACTAAGAACAATCTACATCACTAAGAACAATGTACATCACTAAGAACAATGTACATCACTAAGAGCAATGTACATCACTAAGAACAATGTACACCACTAAGAACAATGTACATCACTAAGAACAATGTACATCACTAAGAACAATCTACATCACTAAGAACAATGTACACCACTAAGAGCAATCTACACCACTAAGAACAATGTACACCACTAAGAATAATGTACATCACTAAGAACAATGTACATTCACTAAGAACAATGTACATCACTAAGAACAATGTACATTCACTAAGAACAATGTACATCACTAACAACAATCTACATCACTAACAACAATCTACATCACTAAGAACAATGTACATTCACTAAGAACAATGTACATTCACTAAGAACAATGTACATTCACTAAGAACAATGTACATCACTAAGAACAATGTACATTCACTAAGAACAATCTACATCACTAAGAACAATGTACACCACTAAGAACAATGTACATCACTAACAACAATGTACATCACTAAGAACAATGTACACCACTAAGAACAATGTACATCACTAAGAACAATGTACATTCAATAAGAACAATGTACATCACTAAGAACAATGTACATTCACTAAGAACAATGTACATCACTAACAACAATCTACATCACTAACAACAATCTACATCACTAAGAACAATGTACATTCACTAAGAACAATGTACATTCACTAAGAACAATGTACATTCACTAAGAACAATCTACATCACTAAGAAAAATGTACACCACTAAGAACAATGTACATCACTAAGAACAATGTACATTCACTAAGAACAATGTACACCACTAAGAACAATGTACACCACTAAGAACAATGTACACCACTAAGAACAACGTACATCACTAAGAACAATGTACACCACTAAGAACAATGTACATCACTAAGAACAATGTACATTCACTAAGAACAATGTACATTCACTAAGAACAATGTACATCACTAAGAACAATGTACACCACTAAGAACAATGTACATCACTAAGAACAATGTACACCACTAAGAACAATGTACACCACTAAGAACAATGTACATCACTAAGAACAATGTACACAACTAAGAACAATGTACACCACTAAGTACAATGTACATCACTAAGAACAATCTACATCACTAAGAACAATCTACATCACTAAGAACAATGTACATTCACTAAGAACAATCTACATCACTAACAATCTACATCACTAAGAACAATGTACATTCACTAAGAACAATCTACATCACTAAGAACAATGTACATCACTAAGAACAATGTACATCACTAAGAGCAATGTACATCACTAAGAACAATGTACACCACTAAGAACAATGTGCACCACTAAGAACAATGTACATCACTAAGAACAATGTACATCACTAAGAACAATCTACATCACTAAGAACAATGTACACCACTAAGAGCAATCTACACCACTAAGAACAATGTACACCACTAAGAATAATGTACATCACTAAGAACAATGTACATTCACTAAGAACAATGTACACCACTAAGAGCAATCTATTGGGTGCTGGTAATGGCTTACTATTGGGGTTTGGTAATGGCTTATTATTGGGTGCCGGTAGTGGCTTACTATTGGGTGCTGGTAATGGCTTACTACTGGAAGCATCACCAGAATCTCTTTCACAATAAGACTATCAGCCACATCTTTTGCATTAGGCTGTAACAAGTGCATCCTACTACCTAGGTTGTCAGTCAAGACCAAGCTTTGAGGAATAGGATGTTTTCCCAAGTACAGGACTTTGAATTCCAAATGTAAGAAGTCATTGAAACAAACACAGGATTCATGTGAGCATCTTATTTATTATCTCCTCATGCCAGACCCTTCATGCCCCAGCCACCCTCTCTGCACTGCCAAACCCACCCTCCCCCGTTAATTCTCCCCCGTAACTAAGCAGTCATCTCACCCAACCATCTGCCCTTTCCACACAATTTTCCACTTCCTCTTCCCCACTGCATGCCTCTAGCTCACCTGTTCTAGCTGTCTCTCTCCATATTTCCATCAGCTGTCCCCTTTTCCCACTAGATTGTAAGCTCTCTTACAAGTAGGGCCCTCCCTGTAGTATAGCTTACAAACTACATTTCACCATACATCAGTTTTCAAAGTGGGGGTGTATACACAGTGGTATGATCTACCGCCACTTCTCCTACAGCCTTCATTGTGAAACTATCAAATTCCATTTACTGACTAGGAAATCCCCCCCCCCCCCATTTTGGTTTGTCTATGTGGGGTGGTGATTCCAGCCACCTTTGTACTACCCAGAAATATGCCAGCATCCACCCATTTCTTTCACATAACTCCATTTGAAGTTTCATGCTTTTACCGTGCAGAATGCAGCTGAAATATACTGTTCTTATGTTTTTCCTGTCATTCTACCACATTAAGTAGAAGTATTTCTATTTTGTAACTGCTTGGCCCTCATTACCTTAAACAGTACATCCAATGCTTTGCTGAACATTTATGTGAGAATAATGCAGATTACCGTACATTTTTTCAGATATGTATTTAAATTGTGAATCTGTTCACACATTTAAAATCATCAGCCGGATGTGCAATGATGTCACAATTGTCACACCAAACATGTTGTCATATGATAAAAGCTCGTTATCTCAAGTCTTCCTTTACCGTATTTCCTCTGTCATATGTTTCTTTGGATCATCTCGTCTGTCTGCCAAAGAGGCTTTGTAAATCATTCCTAGAACAAAGGGGGTCCCTGAGCCAATGTGATAAGTAACATGTAGATTGTAACAACAAAAAGAAAACTGAATAAGCATAATCACATTTCTAAATATATCCCGACTTCCAGAATCTCAGCAGCTAATTTATATTTTATGTACAGAGCACTTGTGTGTTGCATAATTAAACATAGAAGGGAACAATACTTGCAAGAGCAAAAGGTCTATTTTCATTTCACTCTACAACAGCAAGTATCAGTGACGGCAATAACACTGATATGTCCGACAGTAAGTCACGTTACGTCATTTGTGACATCAGTACCTGTTAGGGAATCCTGGTAGCGGGTGTTTGACCGAGAACACCCGCACTCTGCTACTCTGTCAATACTTCGGAGGTAGTTTTGCAAAGACAATTAGGGAGTTGGTTTGGGGAAATCCTCTAGATCAGGTCAGGATTGTTCCTATTGGGGAGAGTCAGCCCGCCGCAGTATGAATACCTAGGTGGAAATGGAATACCTAGTGATCCTGTAACATCACCCATATATTTATGAGCATTAGCTCACTAAATGCTCAGACCCTCCTGGGATTGGACTCTAAAAGTGATTATTCAACTGTGAGATTAACCTTTCTCCCTTTCTGGTCCAAACATATAAGGCCTGATTCATTAAGGAACTTAAATTAAGAAGTTTCTTATTTCAGTCTCCTGGACAAAACCATGTTACAATACAAGGGGTGAAAATTAGTATTCTGTTTTGCACATAAGTTAAATACTGACTGTTTTTTCATGTAAAACACATAAATATCAACTTTAAATTTCAGTGTACAAATAAGTTATCAAGTATTTGTGTGTTACATGAAAAAATTGACAGTATTTAACTTATTGCAAAACAGAACACTCATTGGAAAGAGCACCCCCTCTGTATAAATATGTTATATACAGTTATTTGGTAAATCTATGAGCATGGTCCATCTCCTAGTACGAGATTTCCTGTTCTACTCAAACACATCCTCACATAAAGCAACATCTTGGGCTATATTTATCAAGCTGCGGATTTGAAAAAGTGGATATGATGCCAATAGCAACCAATCAGATTCTAGTTGTCATTTATTTAGTACATTCTACAAAATGACAGCTAGAATTTGATTGGTTGCTATAGGCAACATCTCCACTTTTCCAATCACGCAGCTTGATAAATATACCCCCTGGACTAAGAATTTGTCTATGTAATATTTTCATTCAAAAATACACAGTTACACATGATACCTTACGTAGTTTTACAGAGAAAGAAAATGTAATTCCTGTGGACTGGGATATGGCGATCCAGGCACTTCTGTGCAGTCTGTGATACCACGGTGGCCACTTGTCCAGACTGAAAGGACAGATACAATGGAGTATACTGGATGGTATAAAAACCGGTCTCAGCTCCCAAGATTGATCATTATATGATCGCACCACATCCCACAGTGCTGTACAGTGAACTTGTATAGAGACATCAGTTGCCCAATGGAGCTTACAATCTAATGTTGCTACTACAGACTTCTAGTGCTCAGATAAAAGGGACAATTTAGTGTGAAGCAAATTAACCTACCAGCATGTACAATGGAAGGAAACCAGTGCCCACTGTGAATATTGGGGAAAAGGGGAGTACTGGGAGAACCCTGGGTGGAATTGAACAGAAGACCCCAGGGCTAGAGCCAGCAATGGTAAATTATATGAAGGCCCGAGCACAGGCAACAAGGCATTCATAGCAGTGATCCATAAATTGCCACACGTCATCCACAGATCAATGACAGAGATCAAAGGAAGCAATAGTTACGTTTTATTCGCTCAGCACCCCCACAGCTATTTTCAGCAGACACTCAGCAGAACAGAGCTATTTACTTGGAAATACAGATTTCATATCTCTGCACAGAGGCAACATCTAAACACTGCCCTTCTCTCAGACAAACCGCGCTGACTGTAATACACTCATACATTTACATGAATGTGTTATTGATATGCCAGATGAGGTCACTGTGACTTAATCAACAATGATTTTTCTGAACCCAGTGTGGCTCTGCCAGGACCCTGGACAGTGAATTAAGACGTTTCATTGCTGATGCCTTTTGTTCTGTCTCTGTCCTGAAGACGCTGGAATAGGGAGAGATTCTGGGTAGAGGGAGGTCAGTCACACAATGCTCTGTGAATTAATCACTCTGAGTCATAATTATAGGATAACACAACCTACAAGCAGTGTATTCGGCTTATAGCGAGGAATGTCTGAGCACTAGCAATGTCACTTTCTATTTTATAGGTCCCTGGGGGAGTAAAAGAGGGGTCCCGACTGACAACTGGTCTCCCATAACCAAAGGGGCAGTCATACTCCTAACATCACAGAATCTCAGATATCCATAAAATGAAATAGAGCCACATGATCGGGAATGTGTCATCTGTCAGAACACATTTGCTGTATATCTGATGTCAATACAAAGTACATATTGGTAAAGGAACAGAAGGGCGTTATTAATGGCCAGATAAAATCAATAACTCTCACAGAAACCTACTCCCGTAAATTGCCTTGGGATAAAAAAAGAAGTCATGTGTGGGTCAATTAATCATACAATCCCCTGCGGTATGTTAGTGCCTGAGTGGTCACTGAGTCATTGTGTATGTGAGGAGGGTTAAGAAATGCACAATACATTATGTACCGACATGAACTGTGATAGCTGTGCACAAAGATAAGAGCGTCATGTTACATCAGGGCGAGAAGCGGAACTAGCGAGCTGTGGGCCCCAGTGCAGGGAGGCGGGGAGCAGGGAACTGGGGCCCCCAGCTTTCTACAACTGCCATGCAGCGGGCCCCATTATCTCCATGGGCCCCTTGCCGCACCAATGGCAGTTCTGCGACTGATCGGGGTATATGTGCCTTCAGTTCATCAATTTATTTTGTTACGAGACAACAAAATTAGTTTATCCCTCAGTCTCAACTATAGGAGCCATTATGATGAAGACATCTTCATTTGCCAAAGCTTGCCCTATATCCCAGTTTATTCATAATAGGAACATATTTAAAGAGGGGCTCCATGTTATTGAACAAATAAAAACAAACAAGTGCAACTACATTTAAATGTTATTCTGTGGTCATTTATTAACCTACTTAATCCTAAACATAAAAAAATTACTATACATAAAGCCATTCTACAAGGACGCCAACCCTACACTAGACCTGTCCTTACCAGGATGTTATATTTATTCAGAATGGATTGGCTTGTGACAACACAAGGAAGTCCTATTCTAGTGTTGTACACCAGACACTAAACAAGTCATGGGAGGCTCCGTGGTTAGCACTTCTGCCTCACAGCATTGGGGTCATGAGTTCAATTCCCGACCATGGCCTTATCTGTGTGGAGTTTGTATGTTGTCCCCATGTTTGCGTGGGTTTCCTCCGGGTGCTCCGGTTTCCTCCCACACTCCAAAAACATAGTAATAGGTTAATTGGATGCTATTAAAATTAACCCTATGCTCTCTCTGTCTGTCTGTCTGTCTGTGTGTATGTTAGGGAATTTAGGCTGTAAGCTAAAATGGGGCAGGTACTGATGTGAATGAGTTGTCTGTACAGTGCTGCGGAATCAGTGGCGCTATATAAATAAATGGTGATGATGAAAAAATATTTTCAACACACAACCTGATATTCTTAATGCATACTTCCTAATCAACCCCCAACTGACATCTAACTACTTATATTAACACATACTCCCACTGAACTCATTATAGAACTTCCCTGTCAGATCCTGACTCCATACACTTAAGAGTCCAACTCCAGGATTGGTTAACATTGTTATACATTGAAACTGTAGGATGCTGAACAATTATGAACATTAATAGACCCTTAAAAGTCACCTATTTCTAAATGTGGAAAATATATAGTGCTATTCAAAGTGTACTTTGATTTATTGTTTGGAGCTGTAATAAAAATATTTTTGAAAATAAAATAAAATATTATGTCTTTTTGTCAGTGATGTGAGCTGGGGAATGTGTCATGTGACGGTCTCACATTCAATCAAATGCTGCCAGGAATTCCGTTCTGTTTTGAGATTGTTTTTGTTGTTGTTGTTCAAACCCCTTTAATATATCCATGTTTTCCTTCTCTAATATGGATTGGGTGATATAATACAAATTAATGCAGGTTTGTTATTTAGCTCACCGACAGAACAATGCAATGAGCCTATTACATAGAATTCTACCTTATCAGATTACACACGGTGCAAGGGGGCAAAACCCATTAGCACACTTATTATGATTAAAATGCATTAGTAAATTTAAAAGACGATATTACCATTTACTATTAGCAGCCCTCCACATCCCCCCATCTGTCCTTCCTTTCAATGTACAATTCTTCCTTAGGGACCAAAACACAATCTGGTTGTCATACTGTTCCTCTTTTGGAGCTATTATATAGATGTCTCTAAATAGAGCAGAATTATTGTGCATATAGTACTTTGTTGTGCTAGTGGCTTTTTTTAAAAAAAAAACCTTTTTATTTATAACAGCAGGTAGACATAAAGCACAACAATACATGTCGTTGACAATAATCGAGTACCGAGAATATAAAATGCTCAGAATCGGAGAAAAAGAGATAAAAACAAACAAACATATAGTACATAAATGTAACTCTCACAATGTGGTAGCTGGGAATTAAAGACCTAAAGGGCAAATAAGACAAAAAGTGAAGATTGTTGTGCTAGCGGCTTTCATATAGTAAGCTGTGTTTTATGTGTGCTCTCAGACATAACTGTATAGGATCAAATTGACCTGGAAGGATTCCAAAGGATTGGAATGCCTAATAGTCATGTTGTTCATAGTCTTCTATAACAGTAAGTTACTCACGTTTTGAGTCCAAGGGGTCTATTTATCAACCTCTGAAGAAGTTAAAATCCCCCGAAACTGCATGTATTAGTAAAAGGTTATTTATGATGATAGGTCCCAGCCTCATCGCAAATCCAGTCCCCATAGGTGATATGGAGACTGTGATTATGCCCTATTTATCAAGCTGCGAATTTCTGAGCTAACGCCATCTGAAGATTGTCATTTAGGTTTATAAAAATTGGGTATGAAATATAAACACATCAAGTAGATTCTGATACTACTTCCCCCGCTGCCCTCTCCTATGGTGGCCTCTCCTTCACCCACTCCGCCAGGCCTGGTGCCCGCCCTGGAGGTGGAGTTGGCCTCCTCCTCTCCTCCACCTGTACTTTTCGTGTCATTCCCCCTGAACCCTCCCTCTCCTTCTCCTCTTTTGAAGCTCACTCCATCCGCCTCTTCTACCCCATCCATCTCCGCGTCACTGTCATCTACCGCCCCCCTGGCCCCACCTCCCTCTTCCTTGACAACTTTGCTAGCTGGCTTCCTCACTACCTCTCCTCCGATCTCCCCTCGATCATTCTCGGTGACTTTAATATCCCCATCGACAACCCCACCTACCCTGCTTCCAGCAAACTGCTCACCCTCTCTTCCTCCCTTGGTCTCACCCAATGGACCTCCTCCTCTACCCACTGCCTTGGTCACTCCCTTGATCTTGTCTTCTCCTACCTATGTAATCTCTCCGACTTCTCCATCTCTCCCTTTCCTCTATCCGACCACCATCTCCTCTCCTTCTCTCTCTCCTCTTCTCCTGCTCCCCCCCCCCTACCCAAACCTACTATGTCCATACGCAACCTCGATGCTCTTGACCCTGCCTCTCTGTCCTCCTCTCTCGATACCCTCCTTTCTCCCCTTTCCTCCCAGGCCTGCCCCAACCAGGCGGTCTCCCTCTACAATCACACCCTCACCTCCGCTCTGGACGCGGTCGCCCCTGCCCACTCCGTCCACCCCCGCTGCTCCAAACCCCAACCCTGGCACTCCAAATTTACCCGCTTCCTCCAAAAATGCTCCCGTTCCGCCGAACGTCACTGGAGAAAATCCCGCTCCCTGGCTGACTTCCTCCACTTTAAATTCATACTTTCATCCTACAGCTCTGCCCTCTCACTCGCTAAACAATCTTTCTTTAAATCCCTCATCTCTTCCCAGTCCTCTAACCCCCGCCGCCTCTTTGCCACCTTCAGTACTCTCCTGGCCCCCTCCCCTCCCCCCACCCCCTCCTCCCTGACTGCCTCTGATTTCGCCTCCTTCTTCTCCTCTAAAATCGAGGCCATCCGACTTGAAATCTCCTCCTCCACTCTCTCTTCCACCCCTCCCACTCTTCTGTCCTCCCCCCCCAACCACCTTCCCCTCCACTCCTTCCGTCCCACCACCGGCGAGGAAGTCCACTCTCTCATTTTATCCTCCCCCCCCACTACCTGCCCCCTGGATCCCATCCCCTCCCACCTTCTTCGCTCCCTTTCCCCCTCCACCTGCTCCCACCTCGCTCACCTCTTTAATCTCTCCCTCTCCACTGGCATCTTCCCCTCCTCCTTCAAACATGCTCTCGTATCCCCCATTCTTAAGAAACCTAATCTCGACCCCACTTTTCTCTCGAACTATCGCCCCATATCTCTTCTCCCTTTTGCCTCCAAAATTCTTGAGAGGCTCGTCTGCAGCCGTCTCACCTCCTACCTTTCTGAATACTCCCTCCTTGATCCTCTCCAGTCTGGTTTCCGCCCCCTCCACTCCACTGAAACTGCCCTGGCTAAAGTCACCAATGACCTCCTCTCTGCAAAAGCCAGGGGCCACTTCTCCCTTCTCATCCTCCTTGACCTCTCTGCAGTCTTTGACACCGTTGACCACCCCCTCCTCCTTCACACCCTCCAGTCTTTCGGCCTCTCCGGCCCAGTCCTGTCCTGGTTCACCTCTTACCTTACTCACCGTTCCTTCTCTGTCACCACCTCTGGGTCTCTCTCCCCCCCATCCACCCTTCCAGTCGGGGTCCCTCAGGGCTCTGTTCTGGGCCCCTTACTCTTCTCTCTATACACCTCCTCCCTGGGTGAACTCATCAGCTCCTTCGGCTTCAGCTATCACCTTTACGCTGACGACACTCAACTATACCTCTCCTCTCCTGATATCTCTCCCTCCCTCCTCTCTAGGGTGTCCGCCTGCCTCTCTGCCATCTCCTCCTGGATGTCCTCTCGATTCCTCAAACTTAACCTTGCCAAAACTGAGCTCATAGTTTTTCCTCCCTCTCATACCCCATCCCCTTCTGACCTCTCCATCACTGTCGACAACACCTCTATCTCCCCTGTCCCCCAACTTCGCTGCCTTGGTGTCATCCTTGACTCCTCTCTCTCCTTTGGCCCCCACATCCTCTCTCTTGCTAAATCCTGCCGCTTCCAGCTGCGCAACATCGCTCGCATCCGGCCCTTCCTCTCCCAAGATGCCACCAAATGCCTTATCCACTCTCTGATCATCTCCCGCCTGGACTACTGCAACCTCCTCCTCACTGGCCTCCCCCACTCTCATCTCGATCCCCTTCGATCCGTCCTTAACGCTGCAGCTAGGCTTATTTTCCTCTCTCGCCGCTCCTCTTTTGTCTCCCCCTCTACCTAGCCCTTCACTGGCTCCCATTCCCCTTCAGAATCCTCTTTAAGCTCCTCACACTCACCTACAAGGCCCTCGCCAACTCCACTGCGCCCTACATCTCCACCCTCCTCTCTATTCATGCTCCATCCCGCCCTCTCCGTTCTGCCTCTGACCGTCGCCTCTCTTCCCCCCTTATAACCTCCTCCCACGCGCGTATCCAAGACTTCGCCCGCGCTGCCCCCCTCTACTGGAACAAGCTCCCTCCCTCCATCAGAACTTCCCCTAATCTGTCCAGCTTCAAACGGGCCCTAAAAACCCACCTTTTTCTTAAAGCCTTTCTGTCTCCCACTTAACTTCCTACCTTATCTTCTGCCTCTGTCCCCCTACTCTCCCTCTCTCCCCTGCATCTCTCTGTCTGTCCACCCCTCCCCTTAGATTGTACGCTCCTCTGAGCAGGGCCATCTCTCCTCTTGTTTCCACCACTTCTAACTCTGCTCTCCAGCTACTTAGCCCTCCTCCTCAAAGGTCCTCCACCCCACGTCCACTTTCGCTCCCTCCTCCCCCCTGGGGGTCTCCCTGTCTTCCGCGCCCCCCCTTCTTGGGCCCCGTCGTTTTCGGATCCTCCCTCCCCCGCCCTCTCTAGCTGTTCATTGAGCTTACTGAGTTACTGTGTTTACTGTACTGTGCTGTCTCCCATTGTATTGTGATTTTGTTTGTCTCTGTACGGCGCTGCGGATGCCTTGTAGCGCCTTATAAATAAATATTAATAATAATAATAATAATTAAACAGTATTTCATCCTTTTCTGATTTGATCTTCTGCTTAATCACTTAACATTGTGTCTGTCTAAAATAATAATCATGTACAGTTTGAATACTCATGGTTTACATGCACATTTTTGATATATGCTTTACAATATATACACACACACCGATCAGCCACAACATTAATTCCACTGACAACTGAAGAGATAAACCGTGATTATCTCGTTATCAGTCAGTTCTTGAAGTTGATGTGTTGGAAGCAGGAAAAATGGGAAAGCGTAAGGATCTAAGCAATGTTGGCAAGGGCTAAATTGTGATGGCTAGACGACTGGGTCAGAGCATCTCCATAACGGCAGGTCTCGTGAGGTGTTTCTGGTATGCAGTGGTTAGTATCTACCAAAAGTGGTCCAAAGAAGGACAACTGGTGAACTGCGTGGGGAACGAAGGCTAGCCCGTTTGGACCAATCCCAAAGAAAAGCTACTGTAGCACAAACTGCTGACAAAATGAATGCTGGTTATAACAGAAAGATGTCAGAACACACAGTACATCGCAGTTTGCTGCATATGGGGCTGCGCAGTCGCAGACCAATCAGAGTGCCCATGCTGACCCCTGTCCAACGCTGAAAACGCCAACAATGGGTATGTGAGCTCCAGAACTGGAGCATGGAGCAATGGAAGAAGGTGGCCTGGTCTGATGCATCACGTTATCTTTTACATCATGTGGACAGCCAGGTGTATGTGCATCGTTTACCTGGGGAAGAGATGGTACCAGGATGCACTATGGGAAGAAGGCAGCCAGCAGAGACAGTGTGATGCTCTGGGCAATATTATGCTGGGAAACGTTGGGTCCTGTCATTCATGTGGATCCTCCTTTGACACGTATCACCTACCTACATATTGTTGCAGACCAACTACACCCATTCAAGCCAATGTTATTCCCTAATGGCAGTGGCCTCTTTCAGCAGGATAATGCAGTCTGTCACACTGCAACAATTTTTCAGGAATAGTTTGAGGAACAAGACAAAAAGTTCAAAGTGTTGACTTGGCCTCTAAATTCCCCAGATCTCAATCCAATCGAGCATCTGTGGGATGTGCTGAAAAAGTCTAAGCCATGGAATACCCACCTTACAACTTACATAACTTAAAGGATCTGCTGTTAGCGTCTTGGTGTCAGATACCACAGGACACCTTCAGAGGTCTTGTGGAGTCCATGCCTCGACAGGACAGGGCTGGTTTGGCGGCACAAGGGAGTCCTACACAATATTAGGCAGGTGGTTTTAAATTTGTGGCTGATCGATGTGTGTATATATACATTCTATTTAGAAGCAAAGAATAATGTATTTAAAACATTATCTGTACCTTTATCAGTACTGTCTCTTTAAGCAGAGTGTATTTATGTTTGTTAGCCTCTGATGGGAGTGAAACGCATAAGGTGCTCTACTTTATACCCTATGGATGAAATAAAATAATTTTGCACTTCACTCTGGTGGCTGCTCTATGCTGACTGCAAGGCATACTTACATGTGTATGTGTGCTGTGAAAAAATAATAATTCATCATTGAGCCACCGTAGCACCATGTCATCTGACCACGTAGATATCTGCAGAGTCAGAGTTACCATTGCCAAACTTTCTACTAATGAAAAGGGAGAAGGTGTTGTGTTTCAGTGAGAATCCCTGAACAGGTGATAAACTGATTACTGAACGCAGGGCATGGGAGGTGAAGACTCAGAGAGACAAGAAACTGCATTGCCCTGGCCGTGGAAAGTGGCCCAACTCAGGCGGGATTGGGTTTCATTGCCTGCAACCCTTCAAGGGCTCAGTGTCCGTTGCGGAGCAGCACTTGTCCCAGTCTTAGTGTGAATTGATCGATTTAAGTGGCTCTAAGTAAATAATAAAATCTAAAGCAATTTGGTCCTAATTACTGTCCAACTGTAGAGATTAAACTTAACACTTTACTGTTGCAAAAGGGAAATAGTTGTCTATGGTATAGATTAAACCACACACACATATATATATATATATATATATATATATATATAAATTACTTTTATAAAAATTGTCGGACAGAAATCTTGTGCAGCAAGACATTACTTCCCTTTTTATATAAATGAGTCACACAATAGCACCCCATCTTTTCTGTAAACGTCAAGTCTCAGTCCTGCACGTAAGCATCAGGTACCTCTTACAGGTACGCATTGGTCATACATTTTCATCCGCAGGGGGTTCAATAAACAAAAATTACTTTACAGAGGATACGTTCACAATTTATTTCTATATATACCCCTAAATGTTTTCTATAAATCATTCGGTAGATATTCATTTTCATGAATAATGTAAACCCTTGCATGGAATTGATGTAGGCTTTTGCTTACAAAGAGCGTCAAAATATACTAATATAACACTGACATTAATATAACCCTGATACAAGAACAACAACAAAAACAGGATCACAAAGGATAAATTATCTTTATAATGTAAGAAGGATGTGAATGGTTCTGGGACTTGTAGTTCCGCAACAGATCTGATCTAGATTGTCCTAACAAAGTAATCTTTATATATTGTCTGGAGAGTAAAGTGCATAATTGTTTATTGTTAGTTATACCTCAATTCTGTTTTTAAAGTTTTTTTTTTTTATATATTTCCCAAGAGTAACAGGAAAGACTCTGATGATATGTATATAATAAGTGATATTTTTACAGAGGATGACCTGGCAGAACTCTGCTGGCAAACTGTATCCAGTGACGGGAACACTGGGAACAACCGAGGAGGGGGTCACACGAGTACAGAAACACCAAAACATGATCAGGTGAGAAATGTGATTCAACACCAGATGAAGGAAATGATTAAGCACCCCTAATCTCCAGTAACAAAACACAGACTCTGATTGTCACACAAAGCATTCTCATGGGAGAGAACTTGTTCTTAGCATTGTGATGTAGCAGATGTGATTGTCCAGATCTTAGGTCCTCTACCTAGTCACCCTGATGTCACACAGGGCACGTAATACAGTCATACAGTCTGCAGAGTACCAGGATAGCTGATTGGTCACCAGCTTGACTAGTCAGCTATAAGTCATACTTACCAACTTTAAAAAGTTGGTTTCCGGGAGCCTGCCGGGGGAGGTGGGCGTGATGGGGGGGGGCTCCAAAATGCGCGTCATTTTGGTCCTGCCCCCGTGACGTAATGATGCAAACATGTCATTTGACAGCGGGGGGCGGGGCCAAACACCACAAATCACCGGGAATCAAGGCGTTTGGGACCTAATTCTGCCCACTTCACTAGGAAGTGGGGCACTTCCTAGTGAAGTGGGCAGATCCGGGAGATTGCCACACTCTCCCGGGAGTCCGTGAGACTCTCGCAAAATGCGGGAGTCTCCCGGACATTCCGGGAGAATTGGCAAGTATGCTATAAGTTAACTACTTGGGAAGAACAAATAATTAATTCTAGTGCTCTTATTTCATGTCATTATGTATGAAAAGTGAAAAACTTGAGCAGCATGCGTTATCCATGAGATGGGCACACTCTGCAGATACGCCAGCCCTCAGCGCCAACGTCTTAGCGCCAACACCTGCAGGTGTGAAATGTAAAGCACAAACAGCTATTCAATTACTTCAATCTCCAATAGAGATTGTATCTAACCAGTGGTTTCAGGACAGACAGGGCATTATACTTGGAAAATAGACCAGAGGAAGAGCTTGTACCTATATATATAATAAATAAAGTTTATTGTGTCATACCAGTAAAACATTTGCATATTAGCTTTCCGATGACAATCAGCTGCTGCACATCATCCTAATTAAAGCTGATAAAAACACATATCAGTGAAAGTCAGTGTAAAACCTACAGTCATAATGAGACATCTTCACACTGACAAATACAGACCCAGCGTGGGGAACGAGCCATGTGATTATATGAAGAGAACATCTTGTCATTCCATTAAAGGGCGATGTTAGAAAATCTCTTTCAGGACAAATAACAGACTATTATTTTCAGTCTAGTACACAATGTAAATGGTGTATATAACAAGGTGATTATAAGGATAACTCCACACTAAACTGATGCATTGCGCTGGATCTGGCAGGTCCTGTAGGAATAAAATGCTGTCTTGGCAGTAGGTGACTCCTCTCACCCCCTGGATGTGTATAAATGTTACAGCCGCGACATATATCAATGTCACAAAGCACTCAGAGTACTCACAGGCACAAGTGTGTACTGAACACAACACACTCTGAAAGCTGCATTACAACCTAAACTTCCATGTTACTAACCTGCTCCTTCCCCTCGACGGAGCTCAGTGGGCTACTCTACTAGGCCATTTCTCCAGGGCTCTGTGGCAGGCCGCCTTAATAACATTATGGGCCCCCGGGCAAAGTAGTGCACTGGGGCCCCTACCTACACAATCACTCACCGGAGTAAAAATGTAAATTATCAATAAAATGATTATTAATAATAATAATAATAATAATAATAATAATAATAATAGTATATGTATGTATATTCATATACACAGTATAAACAGACATATATGTACATACCATAGACACATATATAGAAAATATAACATAATTTACAATATCTTGCTAAGTGAAAAAGAAAATATTCAACAATGCTAAAATGTTCACAATAATGCTAAAAGGTTTCAAAGAGATACATATAATCTTTTCAAAGTCCTTCACAATCGCTGTGGAAGGAACTTTTAATGTGGGGATAAAAAAAGACCAACATACCCATAACACCACTCCACATGCCATCAAACCTAACTAAATGCCCCTTGCATGCCCATCAGATCTCTCCATAGGCCCCTTACATCCACATCAGCTTCTTTTGACCCTCTTCATGTCTCCCCTATTTCACACACTGTGCCCTCCATTCAGGGCCGGACTGGGACTAAAAATCAGCGCTGGCATTTAAAGCACGCAGGCCCACCTCTGTTGATTAGCAGGAAAAAAAAATGTGTGCCGCAGTGCAGTGGCGGTACCGCCAAGAACGTAGCTACATTATGTTGGGGGCATGGTCAAAATGGTGCTTTGATTATACATACATTATAATAAAACATTACATTTATCAGACCCTCCCCATCCACATTACGCCACCCCCCCCAGATACATTATGACACCCCCAGCCCACTGTACTTATCTATGCTTCTGATGCTGCTGACATTCCTGTAGAGTGAGCAGGGAAGCTCTTAGTCTCATGAGATTAATAAATCCCGTGAGACTTAGAGCTCCTCGGCTTGCTCTGCAGGCTGTGCCCTGTCCGGGACGGAGAACAGATCCTCCTGCTGACCAACTGGATTAAGGCTCGGGGGGCCCGGGCACTTAAGTCAGGGGAGCTCCTATGATGTAATTTGGCTATTAGACAAATTTTTGACAAATACAAAGGCAATACTGTGTGCACTACTGTTAGGTGCACGCAGTTCTGCCTTAACAAGCAGTACAGTGTGAAGCAGGACATATCTCCCAACTGTTCTTGTAGTCAGACCAAATCCTGACTAAGTGGGACAGTCACCCACCAAATTCAGAACAGTTGGCAGACTGTCCTGGTCTCTCCTACCTGTCTTGTCATGGTCACCACTTGTGGCTGCTGGTGTCTTTAGATCAGTTGCTGCTTGTCTGGATCCTGGAATGCTGGATGCCCTATTTGGAGAAAAAAATGAGCAGTTGAAATTTAAATCTAGTGTTAAATCAATATAGCATCCATGTTTTAAAATTAGGCCTCACTGCAGCCACAACATTAAAGTACTAGTATTCACATTTGATAAATACATCTATTTCCCTCCAACTAGCCCTGACATTAAATAGTATTCCCATTTAATAAATAAAACTATTTCCCTCTCTCCAAAGCACCCCAGCATTAAATTAAAAATGCAATCACCCCATCTGAAATTGATAGGCCCCACTATTAAATTGCCCCCACCATCACCCCACAAATTGAATAGCACCCAATAATTAGGCCCCACCTGCAATTCCCTATTAGATTAACAGCCTACCTCCCATATTATATTAAGAGCTACCCATACACACATTATTGTCATACACCGGCCCTCACACACACATTATGGTCATACGCCGGCCCACACACACATACTATAGTTATATTGTTACACACATACACACTATAATCATACCCTGTCACACACACACATACTATAGTTATACTGTTACACACATACACACTATAATCATAAGGGTCATTATTTGGATATTTTTTTGGGGGGTTATTTTTTGGGTTATTTGTATTCATTGTCATTCAAAGCTTGATTTATATATTTTTTAACTTTGTCGATCCCATTTTTATTGGCGCCTGTCAGTAAATTCTGTGTTATTTTTTGTTCCACTATAATCATACCCTGTCACACATATAGCTCCCCTGTCACACATATAGCTCCCCTGTCACACATATAGATCCCCTGTCACACATATAGATCCCCTGTCACACATATAGATCCCCTGTCACACAAATAGCTCCCCTGTCACTTATATAGATCCCCTGTCACACATATAGATCCCCTGTCACACAAATAGCTCCCCTGTCACACAAATAGCTCCCCTGTCACACATATAGATCCCCTGTCACACATATAGATCCCCTGTCACACATATAGATCCCCTGTCACACAAACTAACTGCCCCCCCTCTTACCTTGTGCCCTCCGCGGCGCGCTGTGTAGTCTCTCCTAACACATGGTGCTCGTCCCATGTGACATCTCCAGAGCCATTCATAGAAGAGAGGGGAGGAGGGAAGGCGCGGCCACACCAGGAAGTAAGTGTAGTGCCGACCCCACCGCTCAGCACACAGACTGTCATGCCGAATTCTGGCATGACAGTCTGTGTGCTGAGCGATGGGGCCGGCCAGCTAGTAACCGGCCCATCTGACCATCGGCCCTTCTGGCATTTGCCAGAAGTGCCAGATGGCCAGTCCGGCCCTGCCTCCATTATGCTACTATTTGCCCCCTCCATCATGCTTGTGGTCTCCCTCCCTGCCAATGTATCAGATACTGTGTCCTGTATTATTATCCTATTTCTTCCCCTTCATCAAACTCCTGTGGTCTCCCCCCCCTGCCCTTGCATCAGAAACTGTGTCCTTTATTATTTTTCTATTTCTCCCCATTCATCGTGCTTTTGTTCTGTGGTCCCCCCCACCCCCACCTCTCTGATACTGTGCCCTTTATTTTTTTCTCTTCATCATTCTTCTGTTCTGTGGTGGGCAGCACGGTGGCTAAGTGGTTAGCACTTCTGCCTCACAGCACTGGGGTCACAAGTTCAATTCCTGACCAGGGCCTTATCTGTGTGGAGTTTGTATGTTCCCCCCGTGTTTGCATGGGTTTCCTCCTGGTGCTCCGGTTTCCTCCCACACTCCAAATACATACTAGTAGGTTAATTGGTTGCTATCTAAATTGACCCTATTCTCTATCAGTCTGTCTGTCTCTGTGTGTATGTTAGGGAATTTAGACTGTAAGCCCCAATGGGGCAGGGACTAATGTGAGTGAGTTCTCTGTATAGCGCTGCGGATTCAATGACGCTATATAAATAAATGGTGATGATGATGATGGTCCCCCCCCCCCCTGCCCCTATATCAGATACTGTGCCCTTTATATAGTCTCTGATTTCTCCTCCTTCACTTAACTTTATATAGCCTTCTTCTTTTCTTTTCTGTTTTCTTTCTTCCTCGAATCCTCTGTCTTGCTGGTCTGCCGCATTGCAGCTCCTCTCGGTGGGGCCCCTGGGCACTTGCCCAGCGTCCCCTATGGAAAAGATGGCCCTGCTCTGTGGTTCATCTCAAAGACCCGGCTTTGTGATATATTGATTAGATTGCGGCTTCTGGTCTTCCTGCTCACCTCCACCACCCACTCCGCTGACATTTGACAGTGGTGAACTTAAATGCTTTGCCAGCTCTATATTACAGAGACAGAGGAGCCCCAGGAAATATGGCTGCATGGAGGGGAATTCAAAGATGTCACCATACTTGAAAAAGTCCATTTTTCTTCAGGGAGCACATTGTTCACATATCCACTAGGGATTAACAAAAGCGGTTACACCAGCCTTGTGCTGTATTATTCCTATTCATATCAATGGCCAATTCATTTCAATGGCATTGTGCTCTATATGAAGAAACTCCTCTGAAATGAATATGCAATTACAATAAAGGGGACAGTGACATGAATGGAGCTCAAGATTATTCATTGTTTTTTCCACTGTGTGATCAAAGCTGGGACTCCCTGCAATATCAATAAGAAATTAAAGAACATTTCCTGTCACTTCTATATTAAGAAGAATTCACACTGGATTATAAGATGATGATCCCCTTGGAATAAAAATAAAGAGGTTTTTTAATGAATAAATTGGTGAACGAGGGTTTGGAGAGTTTACGTAACAATCGTGTCTGTGGTTTATTCACATGTTATCACTAATTTAGTACAATATTGTACTAATACAGTTGGACAGCTTACCATTATACTGGTGTCAATCCAGTGGTCTAAATGTTCCTCTTTATCCCAGACCCTACAGCACATGGGGCCATCACTTATTAGCAGAGGGCTGGTAGTTTCTGGTGTGGGGGAGGGGCCATGCTGTTTTACTGCAGCCTTCCGCCATAAGGCTCCACCCCTGAACTGACCAACATGGACTGGTTCCTGCTATGAAAGCTGCGAGTTTCCATACTAATAGATGGAACTAGCTCCTTGTCACGACTTAGTATAGCGTACCTGCTATCGTTGGCACTACTCAGAGGAAGGTGCAGAGTCTAACGTGACCCTGGTGTTCACCAGGGACCCCCGCAAGGAGGTATGGACTCAGCTGCAGGAAACACGCAGGTCGCGGCCCTCCAGTCAGATAGCGAAGCACGAGAGAAATGTCCGACAGGCCGGTTCGGCAATGGTGCGGGCAATGCGGGTACACAAGGAGAATCCGAAGGGGTAGTGAGTCAAGCCGGGTTAGTAACGTTCTGACAGCGAGGTACAAAAGGGAGATCCAAAAGGGTAGTCAAGGCAATCCGGGTCACAATGGTCACAGGCAAAACGGCAATAGTCTGGAGACAGGCAAAAGGTCAGGAGACAGATAATCACAGGAACACTGGAACGCTGGAGGACAGGAAAGGACCTGAAACTCTGGCACAGAAGGTGGGTCCATGGGAGCCTAAAATACTACTGATGCCCAATCAGTTTCAGCGCTGCAGCGCTGTCATATATTAGCGCCGTAGCGCTTCCTGAAAGCAGCGTCCCGTTGCCTAGCAACGGGAACGCTACAGAGCTGTAGCCCCGGGCGGAAGTGATGCGTCTGGTAGGCAACCAGACGCGCCGAGCACTCAGCGGGACCTTCGTCCCAATTTACAGGCGGCGCCTGACACTCCTTGTCCATATGTTTAGTGGAAACCACCCCTGTCTATCACTGGAGCAGCTGAGCGATACACAACTGCCCCGGTGACACCGTCCCAAAACGGTGAGGGTTAGCTTATCACTTCTTCAGGCCAATATCAGCAGATATGTGGACGCATGAGCAGTGCTAGCGCTGACAGTCGCCTTTTCATGTTTGGAGTGAAGCGATAACAAAAAGCCTATCGCGGGGGAAAACTCCCATTCATAAATCACCCCCTAACTGACATGCTGGGACCCAGCGAAAATCATTCTATAGTCTCTTCATATATTAAGTATTCTGTGCGGTTGACTTAAAGTAATAATATTTTCGTTATGTATAAATATAACATTTATAATGTCCCAGTTAGCCCTCAGTCATGATTAGAAATATGAGTTTCATGTAGTGGACATAGTTACAAGTAAGTGCAATCATAGACATTGTAGAAATGTAGAATAAATTGTAGAAGACGTAATGAAAAATTCACTTTGCCTTTCATATAGGAAGATCTTCAGCACTCTGAATCACATCTACGTGACGATAAAAATTAGTACCCGCCAGGGCCGGATTAACCCGAGGTCTAACTGGGCTACAGCCCAGGGGCCTCGGGCATCCGTAGGGCCCTTTCTTGAAAGTATTTGTTTTTTTTTATGTTGAGCTGTAGCGAGCCGCCGGCCACGCTACAGCCTGTACCGCGGTCGGCAACTCCGAGTCCTGAATGATGGTGACGTCACGTCACTCACCTCCATTGACAGGCTGCAGGCAATGGTCCGTCCGCGGCGTGCACCTATCTCCTTACTAAGGAGATCTCGTGAGAGTGAGATCACTCTCACGAGATCTCCTCAGGAAGGAGATAGGTGCACGCCGCGGAACGGACACTACAGGCAGCAGGGACAGGGTGTGAGCTGACAGAAGAGAAGACCAGCGTTGAAGACCGAGGTAAGCTCGCTCTTGGGGGCTGGCTGGCTCAGACAACTGTACATTGTATTTTTGGGTAACAAGATGAGGTACAGGGCTCAAAAGTATGTGCCTAAAGCTGAAATTTATTCTATTATGTGTACATTAATGCAAATAAACATGTTCTGGCCAGAACAAAGACATATAAACAATAAAATGTGCACAATGCAGAGCACGGTATGAGATAATTGCACTGGGCAATACAGTAAACAGTATACTGAATAAGCAAAGAAATGTCCAAATGTAAAAAGGGCAAACTGATCAGGAGTATGAAAAACGACTAAACAGTCTATGAAAAAATGATATAAAATAGATTAAAAAAAAAAAAAATGGAAAAGAAAAAATGAAAAAAAAAAAAAAAAAAAAAAGAGTCCAAACACACATGAGTTGGGGCCAAAACCCATAAAATTAAAAGTAAGTAGCTGTTCAATGCACGATACTACCGAAAGTTTGCCCTTTTTACATTTGGACATTTCTTTGCTTATTCAGTATATCCAGCTTTAGGCACATACTTTTGCGCCCTGAACCTCATCTTGTTGTTACCCATCTTTATTTGGGAGGGTGGGGATTTCCCTACGTATACCACGGGTTCTATTTTGTGGCTGCATCCTCACATATAAGGAAGTGCGGCCCCTTCCCACTACCATTTTCTTATTGTATTTTTGGTGCAGAGAATTACAAGGAAGGGGGGGCTGGCTGGCACGCATATTGTGCTTTTGGGGTAGATTATTGTAGGGCGGGGTTTGGGGGCTGGCTGGCAAAGTGTGTACTTTTGAGGGAGATATTTGCGGGGGGGGGGGTTTGGGGGCTGGCTGGCACAGTGTGCACTTTTGGGGGAGATATTTGCAGGGCGGGGTTTGGGGGCTGGCTGGCAAAGTGTGCATTTTGAGAATACTGATTTAGTATATTAAAAGGAACACAGCTCAAACTACTTATGCCCAATCCGATATTACTAGGGAGCCCCCAATAATATCGGATTAGGCATAAGTCGCTTGAAAAATGGGGGCCTCACAGTACCCCTAGCCCAGGGGCCTACAGTGTCTTAATCCGGCCCTGGTACCCGCACAGTCGGACACACCAACCTCAAATAAGCTGTATACAAGTATAACCTACCAAAACCTGCCCATCATCTTTAATTAAACTATAACAATCTGAGTTGCACTTACCATAGACTAGTAGCTGATTCTACCAATGCTGTGGCATGTTATGACATCTGCGCCAATCATACAGATATTATTTATAAAATCAATGGATAATTGATGTGTATAATAATGGTATCCTGTCTATTGATATATTTTAATATCCCTTTTTATTTAATTTCATTTCAGAAGGTGATTACTGATTAACCCAAAGATGCAGGTGTGTTGGTTAAACCAACAGATCTGTGTCCTCAGAAGACCCAGCCACTTTCTGCAACTCTCACTTCCCCCACAGAGGAGCAGACAGTCTGTGGGCCACGGGACAACAATGTACAGTTGTATGTATGTGTGTTATCACACATGGAGTATTATCCATGATTGCTCCTAACCTCTGGAACTCTATCCCTTCCTTCAAATGCATAAGTCTGACTGCTAAAATATCACTTCTGTCAAATATAGAAATGTATTATTAGTCCAGCGCTATTGTATTATTAACACATTTTATTTCATTGTAACAAATTTAATTGCATGAGGCAATTACCTGGATCTGCAACCAGTGTTTCCATTGGTCAAGAGCAGGAAATTTAGAATTTGAAAGTGAAACACTCTCTGTAACCCATGCGGCTACAGTCGAAAGGTAGAAAATGTAGCTGGTCTCACAGGGATCCATTGGTTACATGTAATGTATAGCAATTTATATATTTAAGGTGTTGTGCCCCTTTAAACATGCGTTGAAAATGTATGGGACGCAAAAAGGTTGTTTACATAAAAGTCAAAACTACACAGCACAGCATAGCTATACATGACCTGTTACCTGTTACACATACTGGTCATGCATATGTTCACACTGAACATGTTAATGATCCATTTGCACATCTGGGGGTAAATGAATGAAGCTGCGAGTTTCTGGGTTTGAAAAGTGGAGATGTATCTTATAGCAACCAATCAGGTTCTAGTTATCATTTATTTAGTGCATTTTACAAAATGACAGCTAGAATCTGATTGGTTGCTATAGGCAACATCTTCAATTTTCAAACCCTACGGAAACTCGCAGCCTGATACAGGTACCCCTAGATGTGTGCTGTGACTGCTATTTTTAAAGTGGGTACTACCGAGACTGAAAGCACAACCACTAAGCTCATGCACGCACTGAGCCTGACAGGTCACATGACAGTATACCATTGCTGCCAGAGTCAATGTACCTGGACAGCGCCAACTGGTAATGCGGCTCTACTCTAGTAACCAATGCTGCCCAATAGTAGGCTATAGGCAGGAGCAGGAACCTTTAACTTACTGGATATTGCCATCCTGGCATAGTACAAGGAATATTGGTAACAAATCTATTGCCTCTCCACCATGTCGTGAAGAGGGCCAAGTCAGGGACATTACCATTGAGATATCAACCCGAGCAAGAATAAAATAAGTACCTACTATATCTCTCCATCTCACCCATTCACCACACTCAGCATTATCAGTCCATCCTAAGAGATATGTGTGGATATTTATCTCGGTAATGATGCTTCCCCAAAGGGAGAATTGGCCCTTTCCAGGAACATTATATTCATCAGGATGCACCCACCAAATAATAAATAAAAGCGTTGTGCTTAGGAATCATAAGTTAGGAAGATCCAGTCCACATTTCTGACGGAATGGTTTAAACTCCGTAAGAAAAGATGTCGTTACGGAATCAGTTTGATTAAATGTTCTAATATATAGGCGGATGGGCCATTATTAAAACAAATGGAAAAGAAATTATCTTAAAACTATTGATTTTACTGATTAAATTCAGCAGATGAGTTGAAAAGGTGCAATCTCAATGGGCCAGGCATTAATCTTCATTTTTCTCCCAATAAACAGCTTGCCTGACCCCCTCTCATGCTGGTCCTACCAGTAAGGAGTTAGCCGCCTTTACATCATCATCATCACCATTTATTTATATAGTGCCACTGATTCCGCAGTACTGTACAGAGAATTCATTCACATCAGTCCCTGCCCCATTGGAGCTTACAGTCTAAATTCCCTAACACACACACACACACACACACACACACACACACACACACACACACACAGACTAGGGTCAATTTGGTAGAAGCCAATCAACCTACCAGTATGTTTTTGGAGTGTGGGCAGAAACCAGAGGACCCTGAGGAAACCCACACAAACACGGGGAAAACATGCAAACTCCACAGAAAGGGGCCTGGTCAGGTCAAACTCATGAGTTCAGCACTGTGAGACAGCAATGCTAAACACTGTGCTATCATGCTGTCCATTATCATGGCAAACCATTATACAAGTCTTGCAGTAGTGAGGCATGAACGTAATCCACCATTCATCCTATGCAAAGTGTACTTGTCCAGCATTCCGAATCACACTTTCATGTGCAGTCCACAAATACATTTACAAGAACCATACGTTTGCTGCACTTTCAGTTTGTAAATAATCCCTAAGTGACAGGATTGCTGGAGAAGAAACACACTGAGACTGTACAGACAGCAGCTCAAACCTCCTGCCAGCAGAAATGAGTATTAGGGCTTTGTGGATGCGTATAGAAATTTTCATCTTGGTGGACTGATGTGGTAGGAGTAGGCATTAGCATGTCAGATCCTACTTTTGGGGGGCCTCATTTCATCAAGAGTCGTAGATGAAGGTGGTATCTCATTTTTAAAAGGACTTTTCTAAAGTGTAACTGTCCTTTAAATCTGCCATCTGAAATATTAGTGCACCTCCTAGTTCCATAGCCATACTCTGGTATAGCAGTCTTGCGGGCTCAACCTGTATTATTAAATGTAGCAAATGGCATCTTTCAAACTAACCATAAATGTCCCTTTAAAATGTATGTGTGGTATGTCAATCAGTTCTTGAATCTGAGTAGAGTAGAGGTACAATCCCTCCTAATAAAGGGACGGGAGTGTAACACTAGTAACTAGTTAGAAGATTTATTAGGACACTACTGATTACATATTGGAAGAAGGCTGCATATGAATCAGCACTTCTCAGGGGCATGACTCAGAACATATTGGCCCAACAAATTGGTGGTGGCAGCAACAACCAGAGTTTCTACTAGAAAACCTAAATGTTTAACCCTATCATACCTACAGGGATCCCCTCAAATTAGTGCACAGATAACACAGTGCTGCCAGTCCTAAATATCCATTACTATACTCACAAAATCATTCAGTCAAATTAGATAAATTGAACAAAGAGTTCTCTGGTTTCCGGCCTATGTCGCAGTAATAGCAGCTTGGGGATCAGAGGAAGGATATCACAGAACCAAGGACAACGTACTGGTTCTGGACTGTTCATAATTCAAACTCCACACATATCACTATCTGTCATTTCTATACAGATTAACACATGTAAATGCCAGATGTGACCCTGTTACACAGAATGGCTGTTGTATGACTGTTGTATGTGAAAGAATACACAGCCAGCCTTACGTCGGATCACATTGCAAAAATGCTTCTACAAAGATTCTATAAACATCTATGTACAATAAATATAAAAGAAAAGACCAAATCAAGTCTGGGAAATAAAGGTCAGTGGCTTATTAATTGTATATCTGTACACCAATACAGTATCAGCTATATATAATAAAATAGGCTAAACCAATATATATATATATATATATATATATATATATATATATATATATATATATATTTTAGTGGTTTGTGTTTGAAACACACACTTTTGAAACAACAGGATGCAATGGATACACCTTACATGAACAAAGAAAGGCTGGGCCTCTGCAAACAACCCATTTCTTTCCTTCACAATAATATAATTCTGTTAAATTCACATATAACATATACCCATGTCTACAGATGTCTATAGCTAATCTGATATACAGCATATAAAAATAAATAAATGCAAAAAGCAAGATCACCTCTACTACCGGTATTTTGAAATGGGCCCTGCATTGACATGGGCCCTGCATTCATTCTGTGTTCCTATACAATTATTAGACTTGATATTCGATGTATATAAATAAATATACATAATTCTGACTATACTGCTCCAAAGATATTTCATCACAGCTGTGCGTGCAATGAATAATTTATTGCTGACCCCTCATTCCCACCCTAACAACAGACAATTCTCAATCATCACTGACAAATCTTAACATGCAGAGGTTATATAAAGCATATAGCAGCACATCGTTGGCAGGCAAATATATTGCAGATACTGTATAATTATAATGCAACAAATTAATAGACAAGACATTTTGCTACAGAGCCCTCTGGTGGTATCATAATATAATACATTCCTTACTTGTACAAAAACAAAGGTGTTCTTCCATAATCGTTACGTTTATTTAGCAAAGATCTGAGAGAGATAAAGTGAGTGGAATGTAAATAAACCATTTATAGGTCTCCTATATAGTGACACTGGTGACATACAGCCGTGCGCGTCTTTTATTAAACCGAGTGCCAGCACATGGATAGGCAACAGCTAAATTTAGCCTTTGACAGATCACCTTGCACTGACACAGGGTATAGTGCCCCTTCTCAGGCAGACAGGGGTGCAGACAAAGGGTCTTACATTGAGAGGATACTTACACTACAAGCCGGGATATGATCCATGACACCATGGTGGGCGGTGGTGCAGCTGATCAGCTGTGGGGTATTTACTGTCTGTTTTATCTAGCAGAAGAAGCAGAGGATCCCTCAGCCATTAGTAGCTGTGCTGAGCGCAGGCGTCAGGTTGGGTAACGGAGAGGAGTGTGAGCTGTGGGCACAGACAGGATCCAGCTGTTGGCACGGAGTAGGGATGTGCCGCTGGGCAGCAGGTCCTCTCCAGTCTAGATAGCCCACAGACCAAGCCTTAGTGGCAGTGGCTTAGTGAATAGCAACCCTGTAAAGCAGCTGCCCTGCTCCTTCACCGATCATGTTCTGGAAGGAGGAGTGAAGAATAGGGGTGGGGAAATGTACAGCATGCTTTGTACCCCCCTCCAACCTGCTAAGGACTGATGTTCTGGATTTATATTGCTACTGTACAGAGGGAGGTGGCTGCCAGCCTTTTGTCTGGGAGGTAGATGATGTTACTGGTTCATGGGACCTGCTGCATAACTAATAGGTGCTGTCAGTCATTATGTTAAAATCAGACTGGTGACTTTCAAAGAGGTTCTGCAGCAGCCTAAGCGCTCATACCCATTGACGTTAAATACATGCCTTTTACTGGTGGTTTTAACACTAGAGGGGGAATTCAATCCCCCCTGAAGTACCGTCGCGTTAAACGTATTACCGTTATTACGGTAATATTAACCCGGCTTTTTGGTATTTACGCGCACCATTACCGTAATAACGGTAATAGTGCGCAGGCCGCGCTACTTTTTCAAGTAATGTGGCCAACTGAATTCTCCCCTAGGAGGTATATTTACTAAACTGCGAGTTTGAAAAAGTGGAGATGTTGCTTATAACAACCAATCAGATTCTAGCTGTCATTTTGTAGAATGTACTAAATAAATAATAGCTAGAATCGGATTGGTTGCTATAGGCAACCTGCAGTTTAGTAAATATACCCCCAAGACAGCATATGTTAATGGGTTTACAAAGAGAACCTACTGTTGTTAATGATCCCAATCCCACTCGCATTAGAATTTGGGTGCTTTGAGTTTTTCAGAATGTAACTTGATCCATCTACTTGTTCCATTTACTTGCAGCAAATAAACACATTGATGAAGCCTACTGTCAGAGATAGCCGTCTCTGACATCTCCCCGATTTAATATCTTGTCATATATTCAGTCACACAATATATACCTCTATTTTGTCAGGAAACTGCTCCTGACCACCTTTAGCTGTCACAAACCGCACTCTGCACACTCGTGACTTGGGAAGTTTACAGTAAGGGAACACAGGATTCCAGTCTCAATTATCCCTTAGGCTAGAGATTTAACTGGTCCCTTTCCCAACACAGACACACACTTCCACACCTCTCCGCAACTGCCACCAGCTACGTATAAGGCCCGTAGCAAACCTATGACTTAGTTACCGAATTGCGCACACTCTGCGCTCGGATAGCTGAAAGAGTTAACACTTCCCACACTGGTATTTAAAGGGTTAACACAGCCAAGCACTCAACCTCTTCTAAACAGGCAGTGAATTTGTTTAGAGCAATAAGGAAAGAGCTTACTAAATTTTTAGATGTAATATAAGTACCTGTGACACCGTTTACAACCACAATTTACATCTCCTTGTTTTAATTCCCAATGCTAAAATGCCACCTGTCTTTCCTGGGGAGACACAGACCCAATTTTATTATTAATTGATCCAATACAAATTTACAAGTCTCCAGATACCAAACATCAAAAGATCCAGTGTATTAGGTGAGCTGATACTCATTTCCTCACATTCCTAACGTTACAAACAGCTTTATTCCACGTATGGGCTGCTCTTCATCACGCTATTTATGAGTTTATGGTTGATCATTCATTTTATTGATTTTAAGTGGCATTTTGGAAACTGAATTACTAATTTGCCTATATAAAATACAGCAAGCCATCATGTGGTCTCCTTGTGTATAATCACATGTATAATCACATGCTGGGAACGGCTTCTTAGTGTTTGTTCAGGTGCCAAAACCGACTCCTATACCTGACCATATTTTACCCAGGGGGCCTTTGAAGCTGCTCAGTTTCCCCTGCAGGTGAGAATGGAATCTTGTAGTTCTTGAGTTTGCAGAGCCACCGAATAAACATTAACGCTTTGAGAGCTGGGCTCTGCTTTAAAGTAATTTTCCTTACACCCTAACTTATAGGGAAATACCAATTATAAATGGATTCATTTGCTATACAATATTTACAATGAAGTTATGATTATGCTTTTTCTTAATCCTTATAACTGTAATTCCTTTCTGTTCACTACACCTACAATGACTTCTAATGATCTCGAAACACTAGAAGATGTTATATAAACAAATGCATGTCAAACACGGCTGCGTTTTTACTTTTACTCTTAATGCCGAAAAAAGGTCACTGTGAGACCAGTGGTTCCTGATTATGGAGCAGTCACAATTCTCCTTTCAAGTCACGCCCAGGTGATCGATAAATAAGCACTAGACTAATTGGTTAAATGCTGAGATTGAATGTTTATATACAGTATGTATACGTGGATATTTTTAGTACTCACAGGATTTAAATAGGTGAAATTAGAAATTCTTTAATTAACTGGAACAATGCTTCCATGGGGTACACCAAAATACTGGTTCACTTTATTAAAAAATATCTAAATTCACCTGTTCAAGTCCTGTGAGTGCTTCCAGCCTGACTATAGTCTGTCCATTACTTCGCTATCTCCCGAATGTGAGTGCACTATAAGTCTCTCCTCATTATATATATTATTAGAATCCTCAGAGGAGTTCCATGACCATATAAATGACATTTGCTTTCACAAAGTAATCCTCATCCAGCTGTTTTACCTCCACTGACAGTTATACTGCATATTCCGTTGTGAAACAATTTCACTGTAGTCACGTAACACAAGAGATATCACCTGCAAGGTAGGTTCTGCTCTGCCCCTGGTCATGACTCCACTATTCAGTATATATATATATATATATATATATATATATATATATATATGTATACATATATATATATATATATATATATATATATATATATATTGTCGAAGTCGTATAATTGGATGAACGAAAGTATATTGGTTAATATTGTTTTGCCGTGCGATTGCGATCCGTACGCCACGTAACGCGTGGCATGGTGCGATCGCACGGTAAAATGCGAACGCACGCACACGCACTATAATATTTCGTTCCACATATATATTTATAGATTACATTCCAAAGTGATTTATGAGCAGACAGTATTTGGTTTATTATTAGTTTATATATTATGATTATGATTTAGTGTTATTTAAGGTTCAGGTTATAGAAAATGTGACATGTCTGATATCATACTAATCCCCTATTCATCAGCAGCTGTCCGGTTCCATCGCCGAAGAGATCGCATATTGCATACTCTAGTTATTGATGTTAGGGAATAAATAGCCAGATTTATATCAGAATGTGAAATGCTAATGAACTCATTATAACTGGAGCACATCCCCTGGAGAGACGACCCCCACCTTTGGATTCCTTAGTCTGAACTAGCCTATGACCTGATTACCCTGGACCCGCCCGAGGTCTGGACCTATGGAAGCAAGCCACATCATTTGCATTGTTCTCTGTAACACTGAATGGGTATATATAATCATAGCTGCACCCCCACCAGTCTCAGTCATGTTCTGACCACAGTATTCTAAGCAGATATACTGTTCACTGGGACCCGTGGAAGCGCAGAGAAGCTCATGCAAAGCGCAGCGGTATGTATGTATGTATGTATCTTTTGGTATTGGCTGTACTGTACTGTATTATATTATCATGTATTGAATTGTTAACTTTTTACATCTGCTAAAATAAATCACTTTGTGCATTAGAAACACAATACAATCTGATAAAAAAGGGGTTCAGCGCATGGCTAACAATATGACCAATTGTAGATGTAGGACACAATCAGAGGTAATGTTATAGCTCTTTTGCAGAAAATGTATTAATAAAAGGTTCTTACCCTGCTCTTTCCCTCTTAGTATAAGTGAAATAGAATCCACAATCCAGTAGCCTTCATATATTCACTCCGGAATTGATGTCCTGATGATCGTTGTCCAAACGGTGCTGTTACAATCCAGTTACAGTGTCCTCACACGCAGTGGAACGCAGGTGGACCGCATACGTCCTTCCGGCGCTTCCTTTCCTTACGGGAGCCCACTGTGTACAAAAAATCCAAAGATGTATTTTGATGTGTATGCTTTCATCCGACGCGTTTCGTCCTTACCGGACTTTCTCAAGGATGATGTTTCTTTTAGCTGGTGTTCTTTTTATAGGGATGTTCAATCAACTTTATTGTTCATGACAAAATGTACATATTATATAAAATTTAATATTTAAAATTCTTCGTGATGATTAGTGAATAATCCATTGTTACGCACATTAATCACTTATGTTAAAAAAACCATGTAAAAAATTATAATAAAAATACAAAACAAAATAAGAATAAAAGTCACAACTGAAACATAGGTTTCATTCAAGTTAAAAATGGCCATAAATCAAATTCTTGGTTTAACCCTAAGGGGGTTAAAGTTTTCAGTTTATAAATAAACTCTGTCTCTATTTTTGATAGAGCTGCAATATAATTTCCTCCTCTCCAAGTTTTCGGTATGTATTTTAGGCCTATAAATTTTAATCCTCCAGGATCTTTATTATGATGTAATAAAAAGTGCTGAGGTATAGTGTGAGTATTGATACCTTTCTTGATGTTTCTTATGTGCTCACCAATGCGTATTTTTAGCTTCCTTTTCGTCCTGCCTACATATTGGAGGCCACATGGGCACTCCAATAAATAGATGGTGCCTTCCGTATCACAAGTAATTCTATCTTTGATGGAATATGTTTGATTAGAGGTTCTGGATACATAGGTTAGTGTTGGACTTGTGGTATTGATGTTTGAATTCCTACAGCATAAACAATTATTGCAATAGAAAAAACCTACTTTAGTGTTTTTAGCTTTTTCTTTTTGTACAGGTAAGTGGCTTCTTATAAGCATGTTCTTCAAATTATCAGCCTTCTTATATATGATGGTGGGTTTCATAGGAATAATTTGTCTTAGATGTTCATCAAGTAAGAGAATTGGCCAATGTTTCTCTATGATGTTTTTTATAATGTAGAAATGGCTACTGAATCTAGTAATAAAGGCGATGTCAAATTTGTTTCCATCTTCTGTATTTTCTTTAGTCTTATATGTTATAAGTGCATCTCTATTTATTTCTTTCATACTTTGAAAGGCTTCTTGTACAGTGTTCTCGTTATAATTTCTGTCTATGAATTTTTCCATCATATTCTCTCCTTGTTCAGTGTATTCATTTAGATTGGAGCAATTCCTTCGAATCCTTCTGAACTGTCCTTTAGGTATGTTTTTTATCCATAACGGATGGTGATTGCTATTGGCAGGTAGATAATTGTTACAATCCACTTTTTTAATGTAAGTTCTTGACAAGATCTTTCCATCTCTTACATAAATTTCTAGATCTAGAAATTGAATTAAATCAATGCTTGTATTTGCCGTAAATTCTAAGTTTACATCATTTTGATTTATTCCTTGTAGGAAAAGATTCAGTACATTGTTCTCTGTAACACTGAATGGGTATATATAATCATAGCTGCACCCCCACCAGTCTCAGTCATGTTCTGACCACAGTATTCTAAGCAGATATACTGTTCACTGGGACCCGTGGAAGCGCAGAGAAGCTCATGCAAAGCGCAGCGGTATGTATGTATGTATGTATCTTTTGGTATTGGCTGTACTGTACTGTATTATATTACAATCATGTATTGAATTGTTAACTTTTTACATCTGCTAAAATAAATCACTTTGTGCATTAGAAACACAATACAATCGCTTGGGCAATGCTTATTTGAAAACTATAGAATTACTTTAATAATATATATATAGTGCTGTTTTTGTAAGAAAAAGATGCCGGAACTCACCTCTTTCTGCCCCCTTATTTTTGTGTAGCCCTCACTTTCTGTCCCCCTCGTTTTTCTGTAGCCCTCTCTTTCTGAGCCCCCTCCCGCTCTCTGTAGTCTGTACTTACCTTCTATGTTTCTTTTCTCGCTTCCCTGCACTGTAGCAGCACCGCAGAGAAAGAAAAAAAAATGTTATAAAGTTAATTAAACTTTGAAAATCCATGGAAAAAAGTGACGGAACGCCATTCTGAGCATTCTATGACAAAAAAGCCATATATATATATATATATATATATATATATATATATATATATATAGTTAGTATATATTTTTATTACTCAGTATGAACAACTGCATGATAACCCTTCTGTTGCTCTTCATGTTGCATGTAATTATCAAACTTCTTATTTTGAATGTATGAAAACTGCATAGTACTACTTCTCTGTATCTGTATGTTCAATATATTTTATGTATTTCTAGTTTATATGTGTTGTATGCAGTATTAATGAAAGGGACCATTTCACTTTCAATATTAATATGATATTTTCTAGTGGTTACATTGAGTTCTGATTGTTGTGAGGAACCTATTATTCTCTAGAGCTAATTTTCCTCATGGGTTTCAGAGACTGACCTGATAGGCCAGGGAGGATCCATCCACAGCAACCCAGATCCATAGTAAGAGGTCCGAAGTTACCAGCCCAAGTGTACCAGCACAGGAGTACACTAGCAGTGACAGTTACCCAGAAGGAACGTGGTTCTGAGCGCCATAAAGAAGCTCAGTGGTGGCAGCATTGTAAGCCCCTCCTACTGCGGCAAGAGGGCGCATTTGGGATAACGAAAGGGAACAGTGGCAAAATAAGCCCAGCCGGTTCCCAGCAACAACAGACAGGGTGGCATAGGCGGTCCATCCTGTCACACCTTGTAAACTGAAATGAATCATTCTGATGTTCCATCCGACCTGACCACTGATACCTTTAATCAGTAGAACTGTCCTTGTCAGAACACTCGAGCGAAATAAATATCACTCTTTGCTTCAAGACCCTGCTTGACAACATCTTCAAAATAGCTGTAAACCTGTGAAATACAGACTAGACCCTAAATCTAATCCATCCTCCAGCTGTTTCTGAGGTTTGGACCCAGCTCTTCAGTACCACCGCTCTGCCGCTACCCAGCAGCTCTGGCCAGTGTGATAGGCCAGGGGGGATCCATCCACAGCACCCTGATCCATAGTAAGCGGTCAGGGGTACCAGCCCTAGTGTACCAGCACGGGAGTAAACTAGCAGCGACAGTTACCCAGAAGGAATGTGGTTCTGGATGCCATAAAGGAGTCCAGTGGTGGCAGCAGGCTCCTCCTACTGCAGGAGAAGGGGCATATTCGGAATAAGGAAAGGGGATGGTGCAAAGTAAGCCCAGCCGATTCCCAGCAACAACAGCCAGGGTGGCATAGGTGGTCCATCCTGTCGCAGTAACGAATGAATGATGTTGAAAGAGAATCGAATGGATGAAAGCCATGAGTGGGCAGTGAATTTGGAAGGCTATGCATGTTTAGAAAGAATAGGAAAGATTAGAAAAGCAAAAGAATTTGTGTATATTGAAAAACCTATTTAAAACCTGCGCAGTGGGAGGATATCTGTGAAGATTATAACACTGGAGTTCTTATGGGTAGATATACAGAGACTATATAAGGTATTCACTTCTCTTGGACTTTTCCACATTTTCAGGGAAGATTATGCAACAGGCGGATTACGTTGCAGCCTAGGAAGCAAGGATTTGGGGTGTATGGGGGGGGCGCAATTTTTTGGGTGGTGCAAAATTGTGACACAGAGAGCTATAAACTGAAATTAATTTTAAAATAAAAGATATTTTCCAAAGTAAAAAGAAAACATGAAAGAAAAATGTAGTATAGTTTTAATCTTGAGTATTCCCACGGTAAAGGCTTAAGACAATGAGTCACCCTCGGGTGGGTACTTGAGGATTAGCAAGTAGGAGAGATAAGGATGGCGTCAGGTACAGGCATGACAGCCCCCTCTGCCTTCCCATCTTCACCCTCAGTAGCACTCGTTCATGCCTCCGTACCGCTGTACAGGTCTGATTTTATTTTAAACTAAATAAGTGACAAAGATTGCCCTGATCCTTTTAAAAAGCCAAGGAGAGCTGAGTTTCGAAAACAAGGGAACATAAACATGGTGGGCAGAGGTGAAGGCAGTTGGATTTTAAATTAAGGAAAAGTTTGCTTTTACCTACTGCGTATTAGCGTGGCGTGGAACGTGAGGAGGCGCTGTGAGCGTACTAGCCTAGGACGTCCTGAACTGTTAATCAGACCCTGCACATTTTGCCGTATTGCAACATGGAACCATAATGTATTTATTTGAAATTGAAACAAAACAAAAGTGATTCTATTAGTATCTACATGAAGCACAGCTACTGGAAACCCCACTGAAATGAATAGGCTAATCTCAGTACAGATTGCGTTCTCGATGCATAAGAAAATGCATGAGAACGCTTCAAGTGCATATTGACCGCATATGATACACTTTCCGGATACATGTACAAGCAAATAGCTTTTGTATGTGTTTTCACATGCAGTTTGTTCTTACATTTTTTGATGCAGTGGGTACGAGTATTTAATCACATGCTTCACAAAACTACTAACATTTAAAATTTCCAATTTTTAATAGAACCAATTATACCTAACAATTTACGTATTTTGCCTTTGGGATTATGACAGTAAATATATATAATTAACAGAAATATATAATATATCATTTTTATTTACAGTATATCCCCAAAGTGTGAGTGTTATTAATTTTTTATGTTAGCGATATTTTCATAAATTGTATAAAACTTTGGTTGCTTGATTACTAGTAAATACTATAAGGTATAAAATAAGCTTACCTTAGACAGGAGGATGTCATATTCTGTTCTAAGCCAAACACAACATTTTATACCCAGGCTTAGTGACATCACAAAGGCTATGTATGATGTAAGTCAGTCACATGACCAGACTAGTGAAATCTGAACGATGGGCAGCATGGTGGCTTAGTGGTTAGCACTTCTGCTTCACAGCACTGGGGTCATGAGTTCGATTCCTAACCACAGCCTTATCTGTGTGGAGTTTGTACGTTCTACCCGTGTTTGCGTGGGTTTCCTCCAGTTTCCGTCCACACATATTAGTAGATTAATTGGCTGCTATTAAATTGACCCAAGTCTCTCCCTCTCTCTCTCTGTCTGTCTGAGAGTGTGTGCTAGGAAATTTAGACTGTTAGGTCCAATGGAGCAGGGACTGATACTGTACAGCGCTGCGGAATTAGTGGCGCTATATAAATAGATGATGATGATGAATGGAGTAAGAGTACAGAGCAGGGGAATGCATGTAAGAGGAAGAGACAGGAGGGGAGGCTGGTGCACAGGAAATAATATAGGAATGGAAAGAAGGGATAACATTACTGATAGACAGATTACTTTTGATTGACGGGAACCAGAAGGACTGCAAAGACCTGGGGAGCAGATTTTGGAAAACCTGGTGATAATTTAGCAATTAATAGCATTATGCAAAGTGCTGTAACCAACAGCAACCAATCATATTGTACAATTTGCCTAGTGAAGTTGACAGAAATAAAAGCAAACATATGATTGACTGCAATGAGTTACAGCACATATGCGATCAAAGCTAGAGAAATAAACAGGGAGTGAAAACTGGAGATGCATTGGAGTATGACCAAGAAAAGGAAACAGGATGCTTACCTCTCATAACAGAGTTGCTGAACATATCAAATATAATACAATAAAGATGTCCATTATGAATAAAGCCCTCAATAGTTCAGTGTATACAGTTCCACATTGTCCAATAATAGAACTCACCCTCCATTGACCAGTAAATGGTATTTGCCCACTGTACTGTGAACATACAGCCACCACATTGTAGAATATATTAAACAGTCCGTTTGCCAGCCCCTCTTGCTGTTGCCTTTACCATTCATTCTGGCATATTATGATTAAATCTGAGTGCAGTTGTAGCACCAAGCAACCTGTGGTTCCCTTTTGAGAACTCCAGTAACCAATTGAAGATCACAGAAGGGAAACACGTGTTATTCAACAGTTAATAACAAGCAGGTTCCATTTAACTACTACTGAACTCTACTCCAGTCCATGTAGATCTGATATCAGCAGCAGGGATGGGAGAGTTACAGCCAGGTTGTGTGTGAACCTCACCCCTCTAAACAAAAAAAACATCCTGATGAGGACCGTCCTCCTGCCTATATAAACCAGGGGTGAGGTCTTGGAGATCTAACTGAGAAAAAAAAAACCCCATGTGCCCCAGATAATCACCACTTTTTTTATTAACCTTCCTACCTGTCCATAGCCAAAGTGCAAATAGCCTGCCTCCACATCAAGCAGGAGATCGGCTTGGACCAAATTATCATATCGCCATCCAGCAGCTCACTGCACAGAACCGAATCTCTACAAATGGTAAGGGCAAGTTCAGTAAAATATAACCTAAGGCATTTGCCGGAACATGACGCAGACTAATGCAAAATCACCACAGGAACAAGAGACAAAATATTGTGGCTGCAAAGTGTCTCAGGTACAAAGTCTCTCAGGTACAAACAGAAGCAAAGTCTCTCAGTCATAAGACAGAATCAGGTATCGTGCTCACATTTTAAGCCGGTAATGCCGGAAGTCCAACTCATTAAAATCAGAAGCAGAAAATACAATCTGCATCTAGCCGTGGTCTGTGAGAGGAGACTTCAACAGGGAAAAACATCATCATCATCACCATTTATTTATATAGCGCCACTGATTCCGCAGCGCTGTACAAATAACTCATTCACATCAGTCCCTGCCCCATTGGGGCTTACAGTCTAAATTTCCTAACATACACACACACAGAGAGACTAGGGTCAATTTTTGATAGCAGCCATTTAACCTACTTGTATGTTTTTGGAATGTGGGAGGAAACCGGAGCACCCGGAGGAAACCCACGCAAACACGGGGAGAACATGGCAAAGGCCATGGTCAGGAATTGAACTCATAATCCCAGTGCTGTGAGGCAGAAGTGCTAACCACTTAGTCAACGTGCTGCCCAACAAACCAGGTCAGTACACAGAGAAGAGGAACGGATTTGATGAAGCACCAAAGACACTGACAAAAATACCCAAAGTTCTGGCAAATCCTATTTCCATAGGTTTCTATACAAACTGCAAACAGGAACATAAAAATAACAAGTAGTATGTTTATCAAGGAGGTATAAGATTCCTTCTTTAGGTTAAAACAATCACAGGTAAAGAGTGTATATTGTAAATATGTGTATATGAGTGAATATTTAAATTGTAACACTGATCATGTGGCTATCTAATTAACTAATCATACAATAAAATGAAAAAATCGCCAATGATTTATTAAAAAAAACCCAGTAATGTTATCAATTATTATTATTTATTGATAAAGCTTCACAGATTCCATTGTGCCGTATACAGAAGCAAGTAACAAATAGATGAGATAATACATATAAATAGCACAGATGAGTGTGAATAATGCTATGAAGACTCACACAGAGTGCAGCAAAATATATTACAGGACGTGCAAGGGAGTCAGACAGTGGACAGAGAGGACCCTGCCCACGAGAGCTTACATTCTAGAGGGAGGGGTGGTGAGAGACAGTAGGACTAGCTAGGGGAAAATAGAAATGGCAGACGAAGGAAGAGGAAGTGATGGGTAGAATGGTTAGGAGATGGTAGGAGAGGCGAGCTTGAAAAGGTGAGTTTTGTGTGAGCATTTGAAGGACTGAAGGTTGGGGGAGAGTCGAGTGAGACGGGGTAGGTAGTTCCAAAGAATGGGGGCAGCACGTAAGAAGTCTTGGAGGCGAGCATGGGAGAAGGTAATGAGAGGTGAATTGAGACGGAGGTCAGAGGCAGAGCGTAGTGGCTGGGTAGGTATGTACCTCGAGACAAGGTCTTTGTAAGTGAGGGTAAGGAGCTTAAGAAACACAAAAACTAACTATAACAACAAAAACTAAAATTCTCTGGGTCAGACACTGCTGACTCCGTATGACTTGAGAAGCGGGGGAGGAGAGGCACAAGCGGAGTGGGGGAGGTCGGTAAATGTGGGCTGGATACTTTAAAGGTGTGTTTGAATTATTATGACTGATGTAGACTTGGACATAGATGCAAGAGAGCCTGTTTGTAGCAGTGTCTCTTTGGGTGCTGGTGCAATGAGACACTGATGATGACAACTGGCACCACTCTGTAGATTGGAAGATTGTGGATTGTCCTCTCCAGGTGATAGCACTTAATTAGTGTGTTTTTTTGTATTTGATTTGCTTAATTGATATTTTCATTTGGATTGCAACAGGAAAGGATTTTGAAAGGGTAAAATAACATCTGTTAGTATTTAATATCACTTAATTTAATTGAAATTAATTTCTATTTGTGGTTGTACTTAATTATATTTTACATTGTAAACGTATTTTTCACATTTATAAAATGACACTATCCTGATACTATTCTCTATTCTACTATTCTCTATTGTGTATATGATGCTTAATAAACTATTATATGGTGTAGAAATAGAATAATGAATCTTACATTTACATTTACTACTACACTGTCTATAAGCTACACATTTTGCTGCAGACTACCGTTCTGGAGCTGAAAGCCTCATTTTCTGCCTGAACATATGCACATAAATGTTTTTTTTTCATACATTCGACTGTCCTACTAATGTTCGTTGCGCAAATGCATCCAACTCTGCTCTTTGGACTGATAAATAGTGTGTCATTTTAATCATTTATTTAACTTCACTGTATAAAAGCAATGAATTACAACAGGCTATTGGGAGAGGCTTGCCACATGCAGAAATGTTGTACGCCACATTAAATCATAATTCAGAAAAACGCATGCAGAGCAGGTTGTTACTCCAAGATATTAATTATACATGTAATAAAGAATGGAATACATTCTATTTTGCGACCCATCACATAGATTATAGCTGTTAGAACAAACACTTCAGAAAGACGCAATACCAATGCGTTTATGAATATAAAATTCAAAACCTACTAACAACAGTACTGCCGTAAGCCACAAATAATACCCCATTCATACAGTACTAAAAATCCGGGTTTTCGCCGGGGCAAGCCCAGACGACCCGGGTTTAGGCGCAGAATGAATGGTGTAAGTGAAAAATCCCGGGTCTAAAATCCTGGGATTTAGACCTGGGACTTTTGGTGGGGTAATTCCCGTGTCGGCCCTGGTTAGCCTGCAGTATGAATGCTGCTAACCGGGTTTTTCAACCCGGGTCTCATAGAAAGAAGCTGATTGGGTGTCTGGGATGTTTGAGGATGACATCATCGGCATGCTGCTGAAGAAGAGTCGAGAAGGAGATGGAGAAGGATTGAGAGAAGCATTGAAAATGTCACATTGGATGGAAGAAGAGGTCAGAGAGTTGCTAAATATAAGAGGGAAGGAAGAGATAAAAAGACAAATTACAGAGACTGCAAAGATTGCAACTGTTTAGTCAAACATTGCAAAAATCATGACACAACGTGGTATAAAGTGCAGCCAACAACAGGTTGTGAACAAATTAAAATCCCTGCGTAAATAATATGCAAAAGTCCATGATAACAACCGTCGCAAAAGCTGTACTGCAAGGATGCAATGGACTTTCTACGAACAATGAAACATGGTGTTTGGAAATTCAGCATTTTCAAATCCCATTGCACTATCTTCATCTAGTTCCTATGATGCTCCTACTCCTCCACCAGAAAGCAGTCAGTCTAGCCAGCCCGCAATGGTGACTAGCGACGAGTCAGTAGAGGAACATGCTGATTTGTAGTGGTCCAACAGTGCAGAAGACACAATTAATCTGTCCGCAGATGAATTTCAAGATTTGCAACCTTTGGCATCAGTACAGCCTGCAGCAGATACACAGTCTTGCAAGAGACACAACCGTTGTCAGCGAACCAACCTTTGCAATCACCGCAGAGCACAACGTTACGTTCAAACAGTAAGTTTCTTAATTTGTGAATGAAATGAAATAAATTGCTGCATTCTCTGGCACACATTGTTTGGTCAGTCGCAGTATGGAGATTAAGGATGTGGCGATGAAGATGAAGGATGAGGTGATGGAGAAGAATGATGAGGTGGTGACATGTGGACAAAACCACGTTAAAAAAGGGCGCTTATGTCGGGAAGTAATGCTCTTCCCCTGAGGAGGCCTGGCCTAGCCCCAAATGCATGTATGGAGGAAATGCTGGCCCTGAGATAAGCTCTCCTCCTGTGCATATACAGATGCCAAGTATTCTCCCTCTGTGCCAGGAATTGCTCCTTTCTCCACCGGAAATGACACTGTGCATGGTAGTGTTAGCAGCTGCATCAAGCTCTCATTTGCAAATAAACGCAATAAAACATGAACTCCGGGCTACACAAAAGTGACTCGTCGGCCATGATTAAAGCAATGCTGTGAACAGTCACCACCCACTTTGACCTCATCTTTGTGAGCAAAAAAACTAGTCCCCTTTAAATGATCTCAGTATTTTTCAGCCAATGAAAGCTCCTCTTGTGATGACTCACACTTATTGCCAGGGCAGACCCGTGTGCAGTATGAATGGGGTTGACCCGGGTCCAAGGTGCAGTGTGAACGGGGTCTCTGAGCTGGGACGCTTTGTGCCTAGGCAAAAGCTCAGCTTGAAAAACCCGGGGAATTACAGGAGCGGCAGTATGAAAGTGGTATAAATATACTATGTTTATTCAATATAAAACCTACATCAAGTCTTTTTGCATCCTTATGCAAAGCAATGAACACAAATAAATGCCCTGTTATGAATCACAGTGTGTTTATACTGAAACAGTTGAATCAAGAGTCGAAATTAAAGTTTATAAGGAGTGCATACATGACATCGGGCATAGCAAACAGTCCCATTTATAGAATAAAAATAATAACACCCACAATAACACAGAAACCAAAATCACGGAAGTGCAGATAAACTCATCTTGAGATCAGAATATTATACTTGCCAACTCTCCCGGAATGTCCAGGAGACTCCCGAATTCTTTTGTGGCTAAAGTGCATGGTTTGTTTGGACCCCCCATAAAACGAGCTAAAAATGGACTTAAGAGAGCTAAGGTAACAGTGCTGTCAATGAACTCTACAGTGGAAAATGTTGTTGTCATCATCTTCAACTTCATCCTCACCTTCACCATTGTGTACATCATCCTAACACAATATTAATTCATCCCAGCAGGAAACCACCATTACAGAAGTCTCTAACATAAATGTCAAAAACAAAAATGTAAAAAAAAAAAGCTTTTTCTTTTTAAAGAAAAAAACACATTTAATAAAGGTGAAACTTTACTGTAGAAAAACATACAATTGCCAACATGTCATTTTATCCAAATATTAATAAGTATTCCAGCATCAGCTAGCTCCCTTCTCTCAGCTAGATCCCAGCACCTGCAATCTACACTGTCATCATCCTCACCCTCATCAGTTTGTACATCATCCTCACCTAATACTAATTAATCCCCGCTGGAATTACAGAAGTCTCTGTGGAATTTGTAGTTCATTTTACGACAGAGCTGTCATGATTCTTGGGCAATTCTGTTAGACCATACCAAATGTCAAAATGTTGTGCTGACTGCATCACCACTGGCCGCATACTTACATTACCTCCTTAGCAGCAATAACAGCGTCGGGGATGTAAGTGACGTCATCAATTCACGCCGGATTCTTCAGTCATCGAGATTGGTTGCAGTCGCTTCCCACAGCAGTCGTCATCCATCCTCGTCGGAAAGGAGCACTTCGGAGTCATCATGTCAGGGTAAGTGTAGTCGTGGTAGTCAGCATCGATATGCTGACTACCACCGCTCTTTCTGTTCTAGCTATGACGCTACCCAACTGCACTGGAGACTGCCAACAACCCTGCTACCCCATCTGTGTCCCTCTGTGAAATGGCGCTGAATCTCCGCGTAGGGCGGTACTTATAGAATCAAAAACTCGCGAGATCTGATAATACAACGATGACGTTTTGCCTCGTTTTCACTTCCAAGGGCGCATGAAAGTACCGAGCCGACTCGTTACTTGGATTGGCTATGTTCAGGTGGGCTCGGTTTTCCAAAAAAACGAGCCTGAGCATCTCTAGTTCTAACATACCCCCTCTCCACCTCTTTATCTCATATAAATAAACTTGTCCCACAAAATGAAATCTCATTTTAACCTGTTGGTGTTAACATAGATGCATTACTGTACAAAGCAATAAACACAAACAACTCCAAAAGGATCCTACAATCTTAGTTATTGTGGCGCTACTTCGGGGGGAATTGAATCCCCCCTATGAGTAACACTGTGAGTTATGCTAAAAGATCTGATAATGGTTGCCTATTGGACTCTGAGATATCTAACCTATATTTTTGTTAGTGGCACGGGTTTAGAAGAAAGATTCAGATACACAGAAAACACAATCTTGCTAGTTCTATTGATGTAAATCCTTTTGTATTTTCTGGTGCTATTATTTAATGGGTCTGTTCATTGTCACAATGGCAGCTATTAACAAAAACCACACAGAGAAGATCATATGTTCCATGACTTACCAGTTTTCTCTTGTGTCTAGGTCACACCTATGTAAACAATTTTAGTGTTATATATCATGAAACACAGGTGGTAGAAAGCAGGACCCACATGTACATAAATACATATATTTTGACACATAAATATGATCCTTTAGGGATTCTGCAGAATATAGACAACTATAAAAAATGCAAAAACTAACAGCAGATTTATTAGAGCAAAATAATAATATTAACTTTGTCATTATTTGATAAATAAACTCCTATACTCACGTTTATAACTGGCTGGGGTTACAACTAAACAGTTGCTGATATCAAATTTCTCCTCAGAAAATTGTAAAGCTGCATATGCTATGATTATAGGAATGTTTACAAACCTCTGATTCACTTCTCCTTTGAGATATTAAACAATGGTCACACTGAAAGAAATATAATTTTCCTACAAAAAACGGCTATAAGTATTCACATTTTGCAACATTTATGCTTTATTGTTGAAATTTTATGACTTTAGGCACAACATTTAGTAATCATCCTTCCAAAAATGCTAAGTAGTGACTGCCCTTAGTGTGGGGTCATCCACTCAAAGGTCTATTTTTTGTAAGACACAGTTGCTGTTAGCTTAGTGGGCTAGGTAAGGTTAGATCCACTATCAATACTTGTGAGTAGACATGAGTCCATGACTAATAGTTTTGGTCCTGGATACTGATTATTATGTTCTTTTGTATTGTTTTTTTATATTTACATTGCTTGTGGGAATGTAATATATGTGCATGCACAATCTATGGGAAGCCCCAAGGGGCCACAACAGGGCTCAAGATTCCCGTTGGCAGTCCTGCCTGGCAGTGACCTATCTTCGCCTGTGATTTGTGCTAGTCAGGACAAAGTATATGTGAAGGGCAGTGTCATGATGTGAGTAAGGGAATAGTGGCATGTGGGGAGAAAGATAGTAGAAGTAGCAGGGTCCCAAAAACAGCACAGTGTAGTGATGTGATGCTCCTATCAAACTTATGCAGGAAGACTGAGTTTTCCAAATCACCAGTTATGAAACAAAGTTCATACATCCAACTTTACAAAATGCATCATTAATGCATATGACCACATACTTAAATGCATACAAGTCGTCATGAATCTCATGGGCAGCTTCCTCTCTTCCCCTGTTTTTATTAGAGAGGTTTTTTTAACTTCAATAGTATTTTTATTAATTTTTTTCAGAAATTATGGGGTACAGAAAGTAGAAAGGGATGGGGGGGGGTAAGGAAAGGACACACAAATAAAAAGGGGAAGGATTGAAGGGGTACATAGTGGGGAGGAACACCTTAAACAATTCTGCTGTTAAACCACATTGAACACATTAAGGGGGGAACCCAATAGGTTCCCTTCCAATTCGTGAAAGTTACACTAGTCGAATGGTCACCAGGGGACTACCAATAGGAACCTTGGGGAACTTCGCTAAGTGTAGGAGATGCAGGTAGTAAATCAGAGTCTATTCGGTCTGGACGCGCTCCCTCTCCGTCCGTAACATACACATGCCAGCTGAACCACTTCATTATCGGGGACGAGGTGGCAGTGGAGTAGGGCATCCCCTCTGTCTCCATTACAAAGCTGAATTGCACCTTGGCCACTACTTTCGATATCAAGGGTATCTGTGGTGACTTCCAACCTTGAGCTAAGGAGGCTCTTGCGGCAATCAGAATATGACTAAAGACATATTTAGCATGTGATGGAAACTGGGGGGGGGGGGGGGGTAATGTTGCAGTAACGCCACCTCAGGGGTAGGAGAGAGATTTTGTCTAGTAACCTTATTGGCTAACTGGAAGATTTGTACCCAGAATGACTGTATATGGGGACAGTTCCAGAATATATGTATCAAATCCCCCGGAATATTGCATTGCCGCCAGCAAAGTTTCGACTGGGAAGGCCACATTTTATGAAGTCTAGTTGGAGTAAGATACAATCTATTAATTAATTTTATCATCATTTCTGTGTGATTTATACATTTGGACATTTGGAACGAGTTTGTAAAAATGGCTTCCCATTTTTCACTTTCCAACTCTAGTTGAAGGTCAGATTCCCACTGCAATTGTATTTTGGTTTTATTTTCTGATGTAGAGGGGAGGGTATAGCGATACCAGAAGGTAATGCTGGCTCTATTATCTCCTTTTGTTAATTTAGTGAACAACAAGGGCAGTGGTGTTGTAATGGGTAGACCTAGTCTGGGAAGGGAGTTAAACCAGTGTTTGAGCTGCAGGTATTTATAAAATTCCTGGGAAGGTAGATGAAATCTTTCCTTTATTTGTGTAAAAGATAGTAAACTCTGATCATCTAGTAATTCAGAGAATGAGGTTATTCCGTTTGATACCCATAGGCTGAGATTTAAATTGGGAATTCATTTAGCCACTGCAGTTAAAGAGATATTTTTTGTCGGGACCATAGTCATAGAGTTAGCCTTTAACACTTTGTCCCACACCACCAGGGAGTCCCTAGTTGTCTTTGGTAGTTGGGCTTTTTCAGGGCGCCAATTTTTTGGAATCCAGATCAAATCTGCCAATGGGAAATGCGGGTTAAGAGCTTTCTCCAGGTCTACCCATGGTTTTGGGTGCATCGGAAGGGACCAGTCACGAAGCTGAGAAAGTAAGCAAGCCGCATGGTGTCTGTACAAGTCTGGTAACGCCAAACCTCCCTGTTGTTTAGGCAAATACATCTGAGAACTGGCTATTCGTGGGGGTTTGTGTTTCCAAACGTATAGTATCATAACCGAATGCAATTTATCTAATAAAGATTTGGGGATACAAACAGGAATAGTACGGAATAAATACATCATTTTTGGGAGCAGCATCATCTTGAAGGCTGCGATCTTTCCCAACCAGGAGACCTCGCTGCAGACCCAGGATTTACTTAAAGTTGAAAGTTGGAGGGTTAAAGATGTAAAATTAAGATTAATCGTATTTTCCAGTGAAGAAGTGATCTGAATTCCCAAATATTTCAGTGCTGACATCTTCCATGAGTAATGAAAAGATGTTTTAAGGAGTTGCACCTTCTCATGGGGAATATTTATTGGGAGAGCTTCGGATTTAGTAGCGTTAAGCTTATAGTATGAAGCTCGGCTATATGTATCTAAAATATTATGAAGGGTCGGCAACGAAGTCCCCGGGTCAGTTACAAAAAGCAAAACGTCATTGGCAAATAGACATATTTTATGCAAGGTATTTTTAACAGCGGCACCAGGAAACAAATGCGAGGATCTATTGGCTATGGCAAGAGGTTCCATTGCCAAGACAAATATCAACGGGGATAAAGGACAGCCCTGTCGAGTTCCATTTGTGATCGTGAATCTATCTGACAGGAATCCGTTGCTAAACACTCTAGCCGATGGGTGGGAATATAAAGCCGTAATAGCCCTCAAGAAGTCATCATGGAATCCAAACCAGAGAAGGACCCCCTCCATGTAGCCCCAATGTAGTCTATCAAATGCCTTCTCGGCATCAAGGGAGAGGACTAACAGCTCCGACTGGGTCTCTGAGAACCATTCTATAATATTAAGCACTCTTCTTGTGTTATCCGAGGCCTGCCGCCCCTGGACAAATCCCACTTGGTCTGGATGGATCAAATTCGGGAGAAGTTCATTAAGCCTGTTTGCTCTCAGTTTAGCATATATTTTAATGTCAGAATTCAGAAGGGCTATTGGCCTATAGTTGAGACATGATGCTGGATCCTTCCCCGGCTTGGGTATAGCGACGATTCGAGATTCTAACATTTCAGAGGGAAATGACCCATGTGATGTCCCTGCGTTAAATAGTTGCTCTAATATTGGGAGATCTTCCTGGAACATAAAATAAAAGCCATTGATATAACCGTCAGGGCCTGGGGCTTTGTCTCTTGGAAGGTTTTTAATAACTGATTGTATTTCAGCTTGGGACCAGGGGGCAGATAGGGATTTTGCGGTCTCCGGGTCTACTTTTGGGATATGCAGACTACTTAAAAAGCCATCTATGTCTGCCGGAGACGGTTGATGCAATAAGCTATCCTCTTTCAAATTATATAGTTTAGCATAGTACTGAGCAAACATATTGGCTATACTTTTAGGGTTAGATATTTTTTTGTCCACTTTCGTCCACTAGATGTTTAATTCTATGTTTGGCTCTTTGACCCCTACACTTTCTCGCCAAAAGCTTCCCCCCTCTGTTCCGTGCAACATAGAATTTTTGCCTAAGATTAGTCAAAGCTTGTTGTGTTTTAGCCAGCAACAGTTTCTGAAGTTGACCTCAGATCAGTGTCAGTTCATTCTTTAGTTCAGTAGTAGAAGGGCGCTGTTTCTTTTGGGATTCTAAGGTTTGTAATTTTGATTCTAGCTCAGTTTGGCAATATGCATTAGCTCTTTTTAACCGGGCACCTGTCTGTATCGCCACTCCCCTCAATACTGCTTTCAGAGCACACCAATTAAAAATATTAGTGTCCTCCGGGGCATTATTTTGACAGTATTGCTGGAGAGCGTTCTTGAGATCTAATTTAGCTTCCAGCAGTGTCAATAAGTATGTTGGCATGCGCCAGGGCCTAGGAGGGTCGTACGGTCATTCTCTATGCCACATCCACAACACTGGAGCATGGTCAGACCAAGATATTGGTAGAATTTTAATTTGTTTAGTGGCCTGTAATGTCCACTTATCAGTTAAGATAAGGTCTATACGGGAGTATGAATTGTGGACTGAGGAAAAATACGTGTAGTCCCTGCCACTTGGTTCCGAAGTTTTCCAGACATCGTATAGGTCGAACTCTGCTAACAACTTAGAAAAGGCTAAAGAAGGTCCTGGTACAGTGGGAAGAGTAGAATTATAAGGACAAAATGGAAATGGGGATGACCTATCTAGCCTAGGGTCTGCCACAATATGAAAGTCCCCCATAACTATCAATTTACCCTCTTTGTGTTTCTCTATTTCCCGGAACACTCTTCTTAAAAAAGGAATCTGACGTGAGTTTAGAGCGTAAAGTGAAACCAGGGTCACTGGTTTGTTTTCTAATAGACCAACTAGAATCAAGTATCTACCCGCTTTATCTGCTATGGTAGTCTTATTCACATAAGTAACTCTACTGCTAAATAGCAAGGCTACTCCATTACGTTTTAATGGGCCATTTGCCGTGAAACAAGTCGGATAATGGTTATCTCGAAGAGTGGGGGGAGCTGCAGCCCTAAAATGTGTTTCCTGCAGAGATACTATGTCGGCATGCAGCTTGTGAAATGAAGTTAGGGCTAGTCTCCTTTTATTTGGAGAATTCAAACCCCTAACATTTTGCGTAAGAAATTTAACCATTTAGAATAATACTTGTGTCTATTAAGTTATTCTGTAAGTAATCTATTGCCCTGTGGTCATTCTTAAAGCGGGGTACCCTGTAGCATTGTATGTTGGAGTAGGGAGAATGGGCCTCATGTAAGACATCGGTACCCAAAACAAGAGCATTAGAAGTGGCGACTTTAGTATGTAATGGAGTGTTCCTAATTAAGGGGGGAATAATAATGGGAACAGGAAACATAGGGAAAAAAAGGGAAAAAAAACCTGAAATAACCCAAAACATCGGGTTAGAGTATTTGCTGGTAGGGAAAGGAAAAAACCAGCAAAATAAGTAACTTGGGGCGATTAGAGAGTTTTTAAAGTGTTGATTAAATGTTATCATTTGCTTCTATGTGTAAATACTTTTAATGAATGTTTTCTTTATTACCAGTACCTTCACATTGCATTTTTGTCATATACATTGTTTAATTATTCAGCGCAGAACGCTTGTTATTGTGTTGTTTGTAGCTTGCTATTTGGGAGGAGTTTATAGCACAGACTCCTTTGATTGCCCTGCAGCTAATTTGTACTAGCTATGTGTATTTACTGACCTACTACATTGTCATCTATTGTTGTGGTGAATCATTAGCACCCGGAGCACTGCAAATAGGCATATGCTGCTTGCAGGTGTTCTTTTCTATACTTGCCTACTTTTTGGACCTCAACATCGGGAGAACCCTGTGGGGTCAGGTTCACGATGACACAATTTGCATAATCAGGCCACACCCACCATTGCTGGATGACCCAAATTGTGTCCTTGCTGTGGCAGCCCACAGCTGACTGCCCAGCAGAAGTGGCAGCGTTTCCTGGAGACCGGTGTCAGGCGGAGGGCCTAGTGACAGGATGAATGTTGGGGTGGTGCATAGTGAGGTGAACCCCAACACACGGGTGTTAAACAGCCGAGGAATATGGCTGGTCTTCATTATTCTAGCGGGTTTTCTTCACATAATCCTTTTGAGTTTTCCTTTCATCATCAAATCACAACTTCAAGGTCCAGCCCACTTTACAAGCAAGAGAAATGGTATCCGGGAGGGTGGACTACTTTCCCGTTAGGACTCCAAGAAATTGGGGAGTCTCCCAGACATTCAAGGAAATTAGGCAAGTATGGGTAGTTCCTGAGACCAGAACAGAGAATTAACATTAACACTAATTAGTATTTCTGCTGCTCCTACATTACAGTGTAATATTCCAGTTTATCCCACCATGCGGCTCACTATTCACTATCATTTTGGCTTTTTCATTGATTTGAAGGTGAAGCCCTTTTTGTGAGAAATTAAAAGGAGAGTGAAACAAAAGATATGAAGAATAGATTAACTACAATTTTCATTGACTAAAAGCATGAGTTTTAAATCAAGGGAGAAAGCTGATGATCTGTTACACATTTAGGAATGTGAGCCAAAGGAGCTAATACTCATCGCATACCTGCCAACTGTCCAGGTTTTGGCAGGACATCCCGATATGAGGGATGCAATAGGGGTGGGGATTCACCAAAATGAGTGATGTTTTACCCAAATTTGAGCATCTCTGGGTGGAATGGGTGGGATGTATTTTGTCCCGATTTTGTAATTCTAAATGTTGGGAGGTATGCTGCCATTCACTGCAGTCACCAGAGTGGAGATATAAGGGAGAAGAGTGGATGCTCAATTCTACAGTAGGAGATATAATTGAAAAACAAGAATCAGAAGGTGGAATATAAACAGAAAAAAATACATGAAACACTGCATGGAGACAAAGATAAACAGGGATAACAATTCTTTTTTCACTAATTATTGTGAGGAGAAAAAGCATACTTGTCTATTTGCCAGGGGACAAGTGTGGGTGGGGGTTTGATCATGTTATTTGCGTCATGACAGCCTCGTTCCTCCACTGTCCAGTGATGCAATTTGTGTCACTGTACAGCACTGAGGGAGGTGGGGGTGTAACGCTTCGGTTCCGCAAGTAGTACCTGTCCTGTTACCCGCATTTAATTTATCTGGAAACTGCCATGTTCCAGCATCAGACTAACTTCATTCATTCAGCTATATTCAGATCTGTGCAGGTGCAAGCCTATTGCACTTCAGGACCTCCTCCCTCTTTTTCATTGGCTAAGCACTTCTGGAGCACTATTTAAAACTCCTAGATTCACCTGTCTGATGCCTGTTCTTCAAGCTCACTTTCTGCAGCCTGTGGTTCTGGTTCCTGTTCTCCTTGTGGTTTGCCTGTGTTCCAGTCTGCTCTCAGTCTCCTGCTGTGGTGAACTATTGCTGCTCCAGCACTGCTACTACCATCTCCAGTGTACTTCATCGTGACAGCTCCAGTTCTCTCATCGCTACCACTCAGAGCCGCTGCTACTATTGTGACTCATCAGCTGTTACTACGAGTTACTTTCACCACGTCAGTTTACTCTCAGTCTCCTGCTGTATTGAAGTATTGCTGCTCTAGTACTTCTATACCATTTCTGATGTACTTCATCATGACAACTCCAGTTCTCTAACCGCTATAACTGTGAGCCGCAACTGCCTTGGTGACTCATTGGCTGTTCTCCCTCAGCTACCTCTGCTTTCCCGTGTGTGCTCAGCATACTCCAGTGCTGTACTCCCGCTGTTCCAGTATCTCTACTAATCACCATTGGATACACCATTGTGACAGCCTCTGCTTTTCCTCGTTGTACCACAGGACATCTATTCTCCTTGCACCTCATTTGTCTCTACCCGTGTTACCTGGCTCCTCCACACCGTTCTGCTGTTCCCCCACTCACAGGGCCGCGACCTGCAGGTTTGGTGCCGCTAAATCCATACCTCCTTGCAGGTGTTCCTGGTGAAAAACCCCTGCCTGTTAGACTCTGCGCCTGTGGGTGGGCTTAGCCATGTCCAGCAGAGCACAGGGATCAATTTCCCATAAGCCAACCGTGACAGGGGGTCATGATGATGCGCATCACATCATAAGGCCCCACCCACTTAACAAGAAAGAGTAGCAGGATTCGGGAGGGTGACCTACTCTCCCAGGAGTCTGAGGGGCCATTCCGGGATAGTAAGCAAGTATAAATAAAAGGGTTAACACAATACATCACTGTCATGGCGGAGGACCCAAAGAAAAAATGAAACACAAAATTATTTGTCATAGTTTTATCATAGTCCGTATCACAGTCAGGGCCCGCCGATCGCTCCGTCGGGACCTGGTTCACTCACCCAGGGGAACCTCCGTGGCCTCTCTCGGAGAGATGCCGCTTCATCCTCGGTCTGGCGCCATCTTTGATTGCGGTCTGCGCATGCGCAGTCCATCCCTTTAACGGTTTCCATTCACTTCCATTGGCAGACACTATCGGTTGTATTTTTTAAGACACCTCTTTTTTTCCATTCATTGCCAGTTCTTTGAGTCTCTCCTAGTGTGTGGACATTCTCCTTGGCTCTTGTACTTGTAGGATATTCCTGGTCACAATTCCGCTATCTATCCTGTACTAATGCTGTGTACTCTTTATTATCCGAATCCCTGCCGCAAACGCTGTACTTCTAGTCCTGTCCCAATGATTCAAAGCATATCTGGACCCAAGTGTACATTTACCCGCAGATCCATTTTCTCACCAGTACCTGTATTTTCTACTATTACCTGGACCTCTGCCACAACCGCTGTACTCCTAGTCCAGCTCCAGTGCTCCCAAGCATATCTGTCCCAAGTGTACATGTAGCTGCAGATTCACATTCTCGCCAGTACCTGTATTGTCTGCTAGTATTATTTAGACCTCTGCCATAACCACTGTACTCTTCCTGATCCAGCTTCTGTTCTCTCAAGTATATCTGGCCCCAAGTGTACTTCTAGCCGCAGATCCTATTTCCTTAAGCTCCAGTACTCCATACTAAACTTTCCCTGGACCTCTGTTGCTGCCGCTGATTCAAATCCCGTGCTCCTCTGCATACCTGGACCTGGTACTTATCTGGTCGTAGATCCCAGTTCTACTGGAACCGGTACTCCTATTCTGTGCATCATCTTCTCTACTTCTATCTCCACTAGATCTCACCTGAACACCAACAAGGTGGGTTGCAACCTGTGAAGCAAAAGCAGCTAAGTCCATATCCCCTTGCAGAGGTCACTGGTGAAAACCTTTCGTGCCGTTAGACTCCACGCCTCCTGGGAGCTAGAGGCTATCCTCAGATTGTGAAAGTCAGGGGTTAAGTATCTGAAACAGTTATTGTGTGTGTAGAGCTAGTTTGATTTCATTGACCTCCATCCTTACAGCAGACACCCTGTTGGGCAGATGTCTTATAGAATAGGTTTTCACTCCTGAGTGTTTTCCGAGTCACAGGATGCGATCTGATAACTATCTAGATCAAAATTCTTTTGTGGAATCAGAAGATATGGACATGAAAAGGTGGTAGGTTAGTTAATTAACAAGAAGGTGTTACTCAGTGGGATCCATATACTGACTAGGTAAAGCGCTTACATGCAATTTCAAAGGACTCCAACTACAGACATCCATCACACCTATGTATTTGTATAGAAAATGTAAATTTCAAAACACACTTCTTCATATTTCATGATTTGAAAATTTTTTGTGCCAAATAAACTTTGGTACAAAAACTGATTAAGGTGTGCTAATTATAAATAACTGCTGTACATAGAAACTACAGTAATCGTGTATCTTCCAGAATGAGACTTAATAAAATCATAACAATTTCCTATGCAAATGTGGGAGACATTTTGACTGGTTTATTGAATGGGTTAATATGAACTTTGGACTAATTTTTGAGCAGACTATAATTTATACCCACCGGGGATCTCCTCCCCGTATTAGCATGTACAATGCCCCTCAGAGTGACCTTCCAGTGGTACATGGTTAATAATCCGTAGAATGTTTTTGAAAATTATCAGCTCTGGGGACTTAAGCTAATTGAGGACTTTCCACTTCATTCTGCCTTGTCCCTGACATACAGACTATATGGCCTATGTAAGTGTCATATTTCTGTATTTTTATCCATTTCATTTATTTTAATTTAACTGTATTGTATATATTTTTATGTCATTTTATATTTTGCTTTATTATATCCAATGCCCTGTAGCTTTTTATATCAAATCTAAAATGTAAAAATATATAAATTAATTTGGATAAATCTAGAGTGTTCCCTCTGGGATGGGAATGTCCCGTGACAATGCTAGAAGGTCTGCAGTTAAAATGGGCATCAAAATTCAAATACTTGGGAATATGGATCTCTAATACCCCCGCTGAATATGTAGAACTTAATTTGCGGCCCCAGATCAAATACCTTAAAGAAAAGACTCATATATGGAGGAAGCTCCCGCTTTCTGTCTCCGGCAGGATAAATTTAATTAAGATGGTGGTGCAGCCAAAGTTTTCATATATACTCCAGCAGTCACCTGTATATATCCCACCCTCCATTTTCAGATGTATTGATAGCTATTTGACTTCATTGGTTTGGGGAGGGGGAAGGGCTAAGGTCAAGCTCAGCTCGCTGTGTAGATCCAGATCTTCTGGTGGACTTGCACTTCCTAACTTGAAACTGTACTACTTTGCTTCTCAGTTGGTCCACATTAGGGCATGGGTTTCGGACCCAGATTACCATGAGCTACACTGGGTGTTGGTACACCAATTTAATTTTAATCACACTCCCTTACAGTCATTGCTGGCAGGGCGGATTCGTATGAGGGCTCCTCCACTCCTGATCCAAGCAGTTAAGATTTGGACAATCAGTAATAAAATAATGAAACAGACTGACATTGATCCATGTACTCCTATCTGGGGGGCAAAGAAATTTGAGGAGTTGAATAAAGTGAAGGAAGCCAGGCAGTGGTCTCGGTTGGGTGTGGTGGCGTTAGGTGAACTTTGATACAAATGTACTTAAATTCTTAAAACAATTAGTTGAGGAATTCTCTGTTCCCAGAACAATGTTTTGTTCTTACCTTCAATTACGAAATGCCCTAAACACACAATTTAAAGGAAAGACACTGAAGATTGGGGTGGCTCCACTGAGGAAACAATTACAGGCCTTGGGTTATAGGGGTCTGATCTCTCGAATGTATTCATGTCTTCTGTATGAATCCACTGCAGATGATTTGGATGGTTTGAGGAATCAGTGGGAAATAGATATTGGCCTTTTATCAGACAAGGAGTGGGGAATGGTTACAGACAGTACTAAAGGTTATACTTCATCATTAAAATTTCAACAAATACAGGTATTTATCCTACACAGAGCTTATTTTACCCCTATTAGACTGGCAAAATTTCATCCGGATGTTACAACTAATTGTCCAAAATGCAATTCGGTTAATGCTAACTTTTGGCACCTTCTATGGGAGTGTTCATGTATACGAATCTTCTGGCGTAGGATCGGGTGATGTATTCAGGTTACTGGAATTGAAGTGTCTCTTAGTTCACCGGCCACTTGTCTCTTTGGGCTCCGTTTGAATGGGAAAGTTAATATACTAACAAAAATGTACATTTCACAGTTATTGATGTTGGCTAAGGTCTGTATAGCGAGGCTGTGTTTGGCTCAGACGAGTCCCACGGTTAAAAATTGGAAGGCACTGGTTAATACCACCATAAGGCACGAGAGATTTGTTTATACTAGCAGACAGGCTCTGAAGGAATTTGAGAGTATATGGTACAGATGGTTGGAGTCTCCATTTTATCTTGTGTTATCTAGTTTAAATGCTCTAAGTACTTAAATGTATGGCTCCTGCAGCTCCTATAATAAGTATTTAGATCCATGTGGTAAACCTTATATGTGTAACATGTATATGTATAAGCACTTGTAATGTATGATCCTAAATGAGTATGGCACATTTGTGTTATTATACCTTACTGAAATCTTGTAAATTACGTCATTTAATTCTGATATGTATGCGATTGTTTTTATTTGTTTTTTTTCTTTTTGTTGATTGTTATGTTTGTATATTGAAAAATTCCAATAAAAATACTGGATTAAAAAAAAAATAATCTAAAATGTGATACAAATTAGTCCTTGAAATTCTAACAAATCCACAACATTTTGAACAAGAGAAGTATTGCTTGGCTGTATGCTAGGGTATGCTATGTTAACCCTTTGGATGCTGGTATGTGAATCGTCAAACTGTTTTGCTAACCAAGAGCATAGTGTGTGCCAGCATGTACATTTGTGTAACAGAATGTTTAGGGTCTTACTTTCCTAATACAATAGGTGGTGGAAGTAATTAGGTGTGTATGGATGTGAGAGACCTGCTTTTGGAGTGTTTTTTTAGCTAAATCTGTAACGTGTGATAGGCGAGTGCCAGAATGAGTGCTATTCCTGTTTAAACCAGGGGCTGGCCAAGGTGAGGGGCAGAGGGCGCATATTTTCCCTGGGCCAGTCCCATAATGGCCTACCTTGGGCTGGGTCACTGGGCTACATGCATTTATTTTCCTTTAAAATGTTCCTAATAGGCTGCTGAACTGAGTCTCGCCCCCCAGACTAAAGTTTGCCTGCCCTTCCATGGTATAATAACACTTTGTCGTAACACCTAAATCCCAGACTCAGTAAGCTCATTTGTGACAATCACCAATTTTGTTTTCTTGTGCTCTATTCAATCTATGATTAAAGGACCACTTAATATTCATATATAAACCAGGAGGGTAAAATACACTATACAGAGGTACCCTGACATTCCATTGCAGCTCTGTTAAAAAAGTTAAATATCTGACCCACTAAAAGTTTTGCTAAGTTCTCTGTAATACATATTCTATTTATGTGCTCATTGAATTATTAATTAATCACTAATCTTACCAAACATTTTTACTAGGCACTTTGTGTTGTATATTGTATGTATTAATTATTACATGCTTCATAGAAAGAAATAATAAAAAATAACATATCACCTCTCCACTCCACCACAAACAGATGAACCTCTTCCCACATATTTTTAGGACAGCGTCCTGATGAGATCTATACAGGTCGAATAGTTGAGATTAAAGTTATTTGAGCAGCTAGGACATTGGCCCTTCTCCTGTGCATGAATCAACAATCCCTACAGTGCATTTCTGCAATGCAAGTCTGTAAACTGTCTGTCACTGTCTGCTAGTTTAGATAGAGAAGTGCCTCCCACCTAACATAGTAAATTGTTCTGTTACATGGTTGGAAGCACAAGTCTAAGGATAAGAGACAAGAATTAATGCTCTGCCACATGCCATGCAATCAGCATAGTGGAAATAAATAACAAATGTTAACCATACTTGCCAACATTTTATAATTTACGTCCGGGAGATGCAAGGGGGAGGTGGGCGTGTAGGGGGCGCGGCTTCGAAATTCGCGTCATTTTAGCCCCGGTGAATCGCGGCGTTTAAACCGAATTCTGCCCACTTCACTAGGAAGTGGGCAGATCAGGGAGATTGCCATACTCTCCCGGGAGTCCGGGAGACTCTCGCGAAATGCGGGAGTCTCCCGGACATTCCGGGAGAGTTGGCAAGTATGATGTTAACACACACTGCAGTCAGAAAGGTGGGAATATAAGGGACCAGAGATGATGCTCTACGACACATTATTATTAACCTATTTATAGGGCGCCACAAGATTTCCACAGCGCCCTACAGAAAGTACCACACACAACAATCAGCAAGGTTGAGCTATAAGAGACCAGAGCTGATGATATATGTGAGAACTGTAGTGGGTTCTCAGAAATCATTTAGGCAGATTGTTGTAAACAAAACACAACTTTGTTGGGTAACGATAGTACAGGTTATGCAAATATACAGTTTACCAGGTGGATGTTAAAATTTGCACAGTAGGCAGTTGCAAGGTCTTCTGGTGACTCTTCCAAGGATCCCGGCTGCTCAGTTTGGTAGTTACCCCTCTACCACAAGGTAGGGTCAGCGCAAATGCCTCGTTAAAGCCTAAGCTAAACGTGCTTCGGCATTCCCCAGTGTACTGTCTGTAATAACCCTTTAGAATCTTAATATTACAGCTATGTTAAGGATAATTACACTTGTGCCAGTATAAGATACGGCTTAGAATATGCTGTTCAGACAGGAGGGAGAGAATAGCCATAAGTTATAAGACCATTGCTGCATGATAAACGGTGACAAATATAGCAGATTATACGCAGCTATATTCAATCAATTGAGCATCCAAGCCCTGAGACACACCCTACCTTGCATTATTTCTGGTGTTACAAATTAAAAGATAGATTATCTTAAAGGGTAATATAAGAAGCTTAACAAGTTACATAAAAAAAACAATATATGATAAAAATCTAAAAACAAATTAAAAAGCAACACCTGCTTTTGCAGTTTAATCTGCAGTTTTTCATCACAGTATTTTTCACAATTACATAATTTGTTTTTAAATATTTTGCTGCTAAAACAAATCAGGGCTATATTTAATATTAACTATGTTATATATTTTTCTTGAAGTATAATAAAGATTTACGATTTTAAAGAATGCCATAATTAATGACTTAATATTTTAAAAGAGGCTATATATCCATGGAGTGCACCCAAACAATACACCTGCTGTTCTGTAGTCTTTCTTTTCACAAAATTTGTATATTAGGTGTAGAGGTTGTTCCCCCAATCAAAATAATTCTATCTGACTGACAGTGTGTGGGAATGCTAAATACATTTTTCCTTGCATTACTGTCAGGATGAGGGCCTAAACAGAATATTAACTGTCAGGGCCCTAAAAAATATCAAATTGATAAATAGAAATGTACATGCCTTCCAATAAGATAAAAGTTTTTTTTCCTTTCTTTAAAACATTTGGGGGTATATTTACTAAACTGCGGGTTTGTAAATGTGGAAATGTTGCCTATAGCAACCAATGAGATTCTAGCTTTTATTTAGTACATTCTACAATATAACAGATGGAATCTGATTGGTTGCTATAGGCAACATCTCCACTTTTTCAAACCCGCAGTTTAGTAAATATAACCCTTGGTCAATTAACACAGCGGGAGGTAATTAGGTTCAGCAGACATTCTGTCAGGAAGCTAACTTAAGATATGCAGATCACAGACATGCATTGTCCTTGATCCTGTATTTCCTATTTAGAGGAGACTGTCTAATTAGGTAGAGTAAAAACAAAGGTGTAAGGTGTAAATTAGGGATAGCTATGTGCTAGGAGAACTGTTTAGTCCAATACAAAATATAGAAATATTAACTTCAAAGAAAATGCCATCATATTTCATATTTTGGGAAATCAGTGTGGCACTCCGTACTCAGGGGCGAATACCACACAACGGTTGTGAAGCATAGATACCAACTATACAGGGAACAGCCATAGTCACATGTCTTTCAGAATGAGATCTGATTTTGTTGTACTTCTGTTGTACTTGTGTTTATATCTAAATGCCCTGTACCTTTGTATATTAAATCTAAAAATTTAATAAGTCTTGTCCTTGATACTCCAACAAATCCATTAGGCTGTTATGAAGAATATCGCTTGACCATGTTAACCATGTTTGAATGCTGGTGTGTGAATTGTTAATACATTTGACTAACAAGCCTAGTGTGTGCTTGTGTGTACATTTGTGTAACAGAGTCCTGGGGGAAAATGTATCAAGCTGAGAGTTTTTCGGCGGGTTTGAAAAACCAATCAGATTCTAGCTATCATTTATTTAGTGCATTCTACAAAGTGACACCTAGAATTTGATTGGTTGCTATAGGCAACATCTCCACTTTTTAAACCTGCCAGAAAACTCTCAGCTTGATACATTTACCCCCTGAGGTGTTAAGTGTTAACTATTTGATTGCTGGTGTGGGCATTGCTAACCTGTGGGTAACAAGGAGCATTGTGTGCCAGTGTGGGACAGTGTATTGGGGTCCTATTGCCCTTATTCAATAGGTGGTGGCAGAACCTAAGTAAGTGTGGATGTGTGCATGCTGTCTTGGGGGTTATTCAGTAGATCTATAACCTGTGTGATAGGTGAGAGAAAGATTGAGCGATGGAATTGTGTGTAACCCCATACAGTATACACCCAAAGTCACGGAAGCTGGAAGCGTGTTCCTGACAATTAGCACTACACTCAGTGCGGTTAGAGCTCCCTCTTCTTTCACAAGGCCAGGGCAATGTCTTCCAGCTTCTTTCAGATATGCAAAGTCACAAAGCCATGGTCTCCTATCGAATTACGGTCACAGCCAATATCTGGGACAGAAGCGCAGTTCCTAGTCACCAAGTCACACACACTTCCAGATTCCAATCACAGGTTATATTCCCCTCAATATTCCCACGGGGTGGTTTAAAGAGGGTGGACTGGGGTGTTAGTCTGGCTACGATAGGTGGACATAATATAAGACCTATTCCCAAGGTTTCCACCCACTTGGTGTTTGGGGACCATTCATTCCCTGTGGAGAGGGTGCCCATATATCTAATTCCTGCTACTGGTGGAACAATAACATTGTTGGCTAAACACGATAAGCTTGATCACATTATAAATGTGTACGCCAATCATTTAACCCATACGTCTCTTCCTCTCCTATCTCTAATTTACTAACAACCCACCTCGTGACATTTAAGAATAATCTGTCCTGATTCTATTAATAACTTCACTATTAACATAAATACACAAGGCATACAATAGCATTTGTTTACCAAGCATACAAGAGTAACAAATGATAATAAAATCTGTAAATCAGCGAGAAGAAACAAGTTTGTAATGGGCAGATGGGAAGATAGATCACGAGAGTTACTGTGAGTTTAATCGCAAAAGTCCCACAACCGCATTGCGTGATCTCACAATATATTACACACTACAATCAGAAAAGAGATAATACAATCAGAAAAGAGATAATATATAAGTGACCAGAGCTGATGTTATATCATTCACTGAAATAAGCAAGGAGGAGATATAAGGGACCAGAGCTGATATTATACCATACACTACATTCATCAAGGAGGAAATATAAGGGACCAGAGGTGATATTATACCATACACTACATTCATCAAGGAGGAAATATAAGGGACCAGAGCTGATAATAAACCATACACTACATTCATCAAGGAGGAAATATAAGGGACCAGAGCTGATAATAAACCATACACTACATTCATCAAGGAGGAAATACTGTATAATGGGCCAGAGCTGATATTATACCATATACTACATTCAGCAAGGAGGAAATATAAGGGACCAGAACTGATATTATACCATACACTACATTAATTAAGGAGAAAATATAATGGACCAGAGCAGATATTATACCATACACTAAGTTCAACAAGCAGGAAATATAAGGTACCAGAGCTAATATTATATCATATGCTACATTCATCAAGGAGGAAATATAAGGGACCAGAGCTGATGTGATACCATACACTGATATCAGCAAGGTGGAGATATAAATGATCAGAGTTGATAAACACTACAATAAGCAAGGAGAAGATATAAATGACCATATCTGATGCTGTACCATAGACTACAATAAACAAGGTGGAGATATAAGTGATCAGAGCTGATATTATACCATACACTACAATCAGCAAGGAGGAGATATAAGTGACCATATCTGATGCTGTACCACACACTACAATCATCAAGGCGGAGACATAAGATAAAATATATGCCTGTAAATTAAAATTATAAGATGAATATACATTACATTTTCTAAGTGTAGTCATCTTTAAATTGCCAAACACATTCATTAAAAAATATATAGTAAAACAGATTAATTTAATAACATGCAGTGTAACGTACGCTGAAAAATAGGCTGCCAAAAATATTGCTGTGACTCTGTAATGTCTTATTATGGAAATACAGTTAAAATATCTCTCTCCCTTATTTGGAGTTTTACTCAGTGTCCCTAAATATTATAGTTTAATCCAAGTATTTACGTGGAATGCTGTATGTTACTGGATTATTTGTACACAAGTTTATTATTTGAAGTTTGTGTACATTGTGAGTCACATTATGTCTTCTTAACATATAACTAGAGTCAGCTTTAGAGTGTACAAGATAAAACCGCAGTAGATGTCATAATGGTTCAGGAGAAGTTAGAACTGTTTATAGCAGAGTTTCTGTCTCAGTAAATCATCTGGTTTTAAAAGTATTTATACAGTAACAATGCAGAAGATATATTTTTAAAGCCACACACCATTGTGTAAAGAAATCTGATTGCACATGCTCCCTGAAGGGGGTCCAAAGGACAAGGGTGGTGGGTGCTTCCAGACACCAATCATACCTAATGAGCCATACAAGTTGGAAACTCTCGACTCACTCCAAAATAATGAAAGAGGAGGTTAAAAAAAAACTCTGTATCTACTATGCTGATTCCTGTCACCTCCTTATTTCTTGTGCCAAGCGTTCAGGAAACGGCAAGCGCTCACCTGTTCCAGGGAGGTCAAGCTAGGGCTCTCCAATTCCTCTCCCAACATAAATCCAATATCTGTGCTATTTCCTCCAGTCAGTTAAATACCTCAACTTTCTTAGACTCTGGTACTGCTGGAAATTTCATTTCATCCTCACTAGTGACTCAATGGTCCCTTCCTACTTCACCACTGGAGGTCCCAGTAGCCATCACCGAAACAGACAGCAGGTGCATCTCTAATGGTGCCATTCAGCTTAAAACCACATCTCTATTCCTACAGATAGGAGCCCTACATCAGGAACATATCTCCTTCCTCATTCTGCCTCGAGCCACCAGCCCCATCATTTTGGGCCTTCTTTGGTTTCAACACTCTCTTCAAATTGATTGGTCATCTTCTCAAATCTTGGTATGGGGACTTGCCTGCCAGTCACATTGTCTCTCGAAGGTCAAACTTTTTTGCTTATTATCTAACCTGTATGGGGCATTTCCCTTCCTCCACAATACTCCTCCTATGAAGATGTTTTTAACAAACAACAATCCAAGATCCTTCCACGTCATCGCCCATAGGACTATCCCATTAAGCACTTACCTGGTAAAACTCCTCCTGATGGCTGACTCTATTCTTTATCACTTCCCGAGACCCATGCAATGGTCGAGTATATGAAGGAAAATCTGCAACGGGAATTTATTAGGTCCTCTTCTTCTCCAGACGGGGCTGGCTCCTTCTTCATGAAAAAAAGACAGATACTTTGCATTGATTACAAAGGCTTAAATGCTATCACCATTAAAAACCTATATCCCATTCCTCTTTTGACCAAACTCTTCAATAACATAAAGGGCGCCAAGTCTTCTACAAATTAGACCTTCGTGGAGCCTATAACTTGATTCGGATTTGCAGTACACCCAAGATGGCCACTATGAGTACCTAGTTATGCTCTTCGGACTTTGTAATTGAGAGGACACAGGGGTTGGAACCATAGTTCTCTAGATCCCCAGCCCTCTATGTTCACGGATCACACAGGTAAAAAGGCAAGAAGGAGATAATGATCCCTTTATTTATCAAATGTGTACACACAGATTAAATGCAACAGTGCTCCCCAAGGAGAAACTTGTTCACCCACCAAATATAACCAAGTGTCAGTAAGTTCACTAGTGTCAGTAAAAACAGTCATAGCTCAGAGTCCCAATAGGCACAAACTCACGTCAAAACAGTCCACAGTTGAACAATCCAGTTGGATCGGTGGACTAGGGGTTCTGATCAGATCAGTGGATCTGTGTGACTTGCTAATCCCGACCACTCGGCCAACTCTCCGCCAGCTTGGTGGGACTCTGGGTACCAGTCTCTCTATGGATGTAGGCTCACCAGTTACCCAGAATCTGAAAGTGTCTTCGATGGAGTCATGACAGAACAGTCCTAGAGGTTCAGTACCCAATCTGACTGAGTAGGCTCCTGTTCCCAATGATCCCTTCTGGCACTGATAGAGTACGACTACGCAACATTAGTCCAAATCCATCTCCCACGAAATCCCTCAGCAACAACACTATAAGACGTTCACAAGCTACAGGGTAAATGGTAGCGTGTACCCTCAAGCAGCCTCTTGCAGTCAGTACTCCAAAGTAACAATCTCAGTATCCTTCAAAGGCATATCCTCCCGCAGTATTATAGCTACCGTTTTGCTAGACAGTTTCTATGGTGCCCAGCCTGATATACTGCCTCACAAAAACCCTGTCCTGGTAAGGTTTCCCCTGGGAGCACTGCAATGCCTGGCCCAGAGTCCTTTGTGCTGGTGTTACATACACCAGGATCCTCCAAGACAGAATTAATGTAATGGCATTCTGCTCTCCTTATATTCCTGGCTGTTTACACAGGGAGTAGGGTCGAATGTCTCATCTTCCCCTTTCAGCAGGGACTATCAGGGGACACTTAAATTATTTATCTATTAGACATAATGGGCCTGATTCATTGAGGAAAGTAAGGCAAAAAATTAGTAAGTTTTCTTCTGGACAGAACCATGTTACAATGCAAGGGGTGCATATTTTACTTTATTATTTTGAACATAAATTAAATACTGGCTGTTTTTTCATGTAGCACACAAATACTTGATAGCTTTCCATTAACAATGAAATTTAAAGTTGATCTAAGAAATGCCCTATCCCAACTATAAATCTGCGATTGCATCTTCAATATACCTCCCCCTCCAATGCAACATGGTTTTGCCCAGGTGCAAAGTTACTAATTTTTTTTGCTTTCCTTTCCTTAATGAATCAGGCCCACTGTCTCTGTTACCTTGATTATACAATGGAATGGCTTGACTGAATTAGCTATTTGGCTGGATACACTTAACAAAAGGTCACAATATTACATCAGAAAATTAAACTCCAAGCTGGCGTGAAACATTAGGACATTTGACACGTATCTGCAACGTTACACAGTTTAAGGCCTATATTTACTAAGCTGCGGGTTTGAAAAAGTGGGGATGTTGCCTATAGCAACCAATCAGATTCTAGCTTTCATATATTTAGTACCTTCTACAAAATGACAGCTAGAATCTGATTGGTTGCTATAGGCAACATCCCCACTTTTTCAAACCCGCAGCTTAGTAAATCTAGGCCTAAGTCTGAGATACATTTTGATACAATAACATTTATATTGATACATATTAATGCATTTGCCAATGCTATTTCAGCTATTATAGTACTGTGGAGACACATGCACATCATCTGATCGAATTACTTTTCAGATTACTGGTTGACCTAGATAGTTAACTTGGGCTGCTAGCTAGCTATCTTAGCAATTGCTCAGGCATTGTTCTGATTACAAAAACTCCGCGTCTTCAGCGCTTCACTAAGTATGCAGCCTCGTATGTATGCTAGGTTCCATCAAAACCCTCTAGATTGATACAAATAAAATGAGATATAAATACAAGGGGCGCTCCCTTGATACACCTTTCGTTATACTTCAATAAGAAGTATATTGCATTTTCATAAACAGATTTCTAGAATCAAACCTTTAACATACATAAAAACTTTTCATAGTGTAATACCGTAAGATGATCCATGTCTTATGAGGAAAAGCACCCCCAATCACCCATGTGTTCACGCCTGTTTCACACCTCTAAGGATGTATGCTTACAGGATCGAGGTGAAATTCATGCCCAAAATATATTGATCTCGGAGGTTCTCTTAATTATGGCTCAGCTCCGTGAGATATGCCATCCATACTCAAATAAAAGAAAGAGCAATCTGGCGTATTATCATTTAATAACAGAATTAACACTTGTATAAAAAATGGACCCGTACCGGGGGCAGTATGTGTAATTTCCTGGAGGACTGATCGTGGAGACAGTAGATGTGATCGCGGTGAGCCGATTTCAATTGTGAACTACTTACCTTGTTTGAAAGCTTTAACACATACTGCCCCGGGTACGGGTCCATTTTTTATACAGAGAAATTAACACTGAGAGAGTGATTAGAAAGGTAGAATGAGAACCAGGATAGGAAAGTGTCTTGAAGACCTAGGGATTGTAGCGTTTGTATGAGAAGAGAGTGGTCAACAGTGTCGAATGCAGCAGAGAGATCGAGAAGAATTATGAAAAAAAATGCTTGTTTTTAGAAGTGATCAAATAATTGACAATCTTAGTCAACTCAGTCTCTGTGGAGTGTTGAGAGTGAAAGTCTGACTGAAAAGAATCCAATAGGTTCTTTGCGGAAAGGAAGCATGTGAGGCAAGTGTAGGCAAGTCTCTCTTGAAGCTTGGAGGGGCATGGGAGCTGAGAATTGGGACAGCAATTTGACAGAGAGTTTGGGTTAGAATTTAGTTATTTCAGAATAGGAGTAATAACTGCATGCTTGTATAATAATGGGACGATACCAGTAGAGAGAGACAGATTACAGATTTTAGTTAGAGGTGGAATGAGCACAGGAGACAGAGATCTACCAATTTGTGGGGGTACAGGATCAAGAGGACAGGAGGTAGAGTAGGAAGATGAGAAGAGAGTAGGTACTTCATCTTCATTTCTGAGATCAAATGAAGAGAGGGTGTCAGAGGGTGCTGGGAATGAATTGAGGACGATGATATTATATCTAGTCAGATTATTATTATTATCATTTATTTGTTAGGCGCCACAAGGTATCCGCAGCGCCACACACAGTACTAACAGTAGACTATACAGGGTGAAACCATACAGAACAATGAACAAAAAGTACCAATACTTCAGAAACTCCGACCAGTCATATGCAGTAAAGACGGAGCGGAAGAACAGGTATGGAGACAGGAGGGGAGGGGGCCCTGCACATACGAGCTTACATCCTAAGGGATCTTATCAATCTTGTCCTTGAAGTAGAAAGCAAGATCCTGGACACTGATAGTAGTAGGAGGGTTTGGGATGGAAGGGTTGATAAGAGATTTAAATGGTTTAACAGGTGTTTGGGGGTTTGAAGCCTGAGAATAGATGAGATCTAGATAGATTGGTAGTATGTTTGTTTTGCAGTGTCCAGAGCATTTTTATAGGTGTAGTAGATAGAAGTATATGTGAGGAAATCATTAGAGGTTCTAGATTTACGCCAGTGACGTTGTGCTTTTCGGGAAAGTTTTTGAAGGTTTCGTGTTACTTTAGTGTGCTATGGTTCACATCAACGTCAACATGAAGTATGACTATTCGCTGGAGCCACTTGATCAAGGGCTATTGCAAGGGTTTGGTGAAAATGAGGTACTGCCATTTTAGGGGACAATAATGTAGAGATTGGGGAGAGAAGGTGTTGGAGAGAGGTAGAAAACTGTTGAAGATTAATAGAGTTAAGATTTCTTATGGGTATGTGGAGGTTTGTTAGAGTTGGGACTGGGAGTGAGCGTGTAGCTAATAAGGTGATGATCTGAGAGGGGGAAAGGCGTGTTAAGAAAATCAGAAACTGAGCAATGTCTAGAGAAAACAAGATCAAGGCAATGGGCATCCCGATGAGTGGAGGAAACAACGCACTGGGAGAGGTCGAGGGAAGAGGTTAGAGAGATTAGTTTAGAAGCAGCATTGGAACGTGGATTAGCAATGGGCATGCTGAAATCACCCATGATGATGGTGGGGTTGTCAGAAGATGAGAAGTGAGGGAGCCATGCAAAGAAATCTTAAATTAATTGTTGGTGCACTCCACGGTGACGATAGACTTAATTACCTTAGTTAACACAAGCAAAATTTTTTCTGCTGTCCTGTTATTTTAACAACATATAGCCAGTGTCGGACTGGGGCATGAAGGGCCCACTGGGGGACTCCAACGCTAGGGGCCCACCAGTGTGAGTGTGGCCAGCCATAATAGAGGCGAGAGCAGACACTAGAGGAGGAGTGGTCAGCCCACGAAGGATAGCTAGCACCATAGTGTAGTATATAAAGAATGCAGTGTATATATAAAGATTACACAGTCTTGACCTGCCCCTTAGATTAGGCAGAACAGTCACCAAAAATCGGGATTGTCCCACTAGAATCAAAACATTTGACAGGCTGTCCTGCTCTCTCCTACCTGTTCTTGTCACTTTCACCACCTGTGGCTGCAGGTTTTTTTAGTTGCAGCTTTTCTGGATCCTGGAATGTTGGGGGCACTATTTGGAAAAAAAACAGAATTTACTTACCAGTAAATGTCTTTCTCTGATTCCATAGGGGACACTGGAAAGTCTTGACAATGGGGGTATAGAGTGGTGTTCGCTTGGAGTTGACACAATAAAGTTTTGTTTGAAGTGCTATATCCTCTGTATGCCTCTCCTACAAGCCAGTTTAGTACTGTGCCCGAGGAGAGACACTTAACCGATTTCTCAGAAAGAGATTAATAACATAACCAAAGATACAGTAACTGAAAAGATATAGACAGAATTAGTCAACACATATTGATACATGGCAGGATAAGGCCCAGCGCTGGGTTGGCACCCAGTGTCACCTATCGAATCAGAGAAAGACATTTACCGGTAAGTAAATTCTGGTTTCTCTTTCATCCATAGGGGACACTGAAAGTCTTGACAATGGGGACATCCAAGAGCACCCCTAACGGGAGGGAGAGCCCTGGGACCCCTGTAACACTGAATGGCCAAACTGAGTGTCAGAAGCCGACAGTGTATCAAATTTGTAGAAATGCAGGAAGGTATGTCGACCCAACCAAGTGGCTGCTCTACACAGTTTATCAATAGAAACTCCTCTAGCAGCTGCCCAAGAAGGGCCCATGGATCGAGTTGAATGAGCAGCAATAGATGGCGGAGGTGTTCTTGATGAAGCCACATAAGCCTGCTGGATAGTAAGACGTATCCACCGTGCTAAAGTCTGCTTAGAAGCAGGCCACTCTGGACGCACTACATCATATAATACAAACAGCGCATTCGTCTTGTGAACTGTTGCCGTTCTTTACACATATATTCTTAGAGCTCTGACCACATCCAAAGAACGGACTGATGGAGAATTATCCTCCAGGTTAGGTATCACTATTGGTTGGTTAATGTGGAAAGCTGATACAACCTTTGGAAGGAAACCCAACTTTGTTCTTAATTCAGCCCTGTTATTATGAAACACCAAATATGGTGACTTACATGACAGGGCACTGAGATCCAATAAACGCCTTGCTGAAACTAAGGCCAGTAAAATGACCACTTTACATGAAATATATTTAATTTCTGTTAATTCCAAAGGCTCAAACAGGGAAGACTGGAGGAAGGATAATACCAACTCCAGATCCCATGGCATAGTTGGTGCACCAAAAGGAGGTTGTAATCTCAGAACCCCCTGTAAGAAGGTCTGTACATCTCGGAGAATTGCAGTTTCTCTTGAAAAAATATAGATAAGGCTGAGACCTGCACTTTCAAAGATCCCATTCTTAATCCTGCCTATAAAAACAAGATAAACCTGGATGTTTTAAAGGCTGTGGTAGATACTTTCCGACCCTTGCACCATTTGATATATGTTTTCCAGATTCAATGGTAGTGTTTTGATGTGACTTCTTTCCTTGCAGCCACTATAGTTGTAATAACTGATGATGGAAAACCTCTGCGCCTTAGGATTGCCCTCTCAATAGCCATGCAGTCAAATGCAACCGATGTAAATCAGGATGAACTAGTGGACCTTTCCGTAGAAGGTCTCTTCTTAGCGGCAGAGGTCATGGGTCGTCCAGAAGCAGGTACTGAATGACTGAGTACCATGCTCTGCGGGACCAATCCGGCGCTATCAGGAGTATTTTTACCCTTGACCTCCTGTTCCTCTTGAGAAGTCCAGAAAGTATGGGAAAAGGAGAGAACATGGAGCTGTCAATGTGTCTACTGCCACTGCCTTTGCATTCCTTGTTTGAGCACAATACAGTGGTAGCTTATAATTGTGTCTTGATGCCATCAGTTCTATTTGCGATAGACCCCATCAGCTTACTAGGGATTGAAACACCTCTGTGTTCAATTCCCATTCCTCTTGAAGAATGTCCTGGCGACTTAAGTAGTCTGCTCCTAGTTTTCTATCCCTGGTATGAAGACTGCTGATATCACTTGAGCGTGATTCTCTGTCCAGCGCAGAATGTGACTTACCTCCTTCATTGCACTTCTACTGCGGGTGTTGCCTTGGTGATTTATATATGCGACTTCTGTCGCGTTGTCTGACTGCACTTGAATAGCCCTTCCTGGAAGAAGGGATTGTGCTTCCAGAAGAGCATAAAATATTGCTCTGAGTTCCAGACAATTTATCTGTAGATTTCTTTCCTGCCGTCATCAATGACGTTGGAAAGTGTGACCCAGAGTCACTGCTCCCCAGCCTCACTGACTCTCAATCTGTGGTCAGGAGCGTCCAGTCTGATATTCCAAAAATTCTGGCGCTCAGAAGATGGCTTGACCTCAGCCACCACGTGAGGAACAATCTTGTTTCCGGAGTCAAGGTCACTAACTGTTGCAGAAACTGATGAGATCCTGTCCACTGGCTTAATAAGTCCAGCTGCAAAGTCCGGAAGTGGCACCTTCCATAAGGTATGGCTTCGGACGTAGCCACCATCCTCCCTAGAAGGCATGTACATGTGTTGACAGACACTCTGCGGTGTTTTAGAATCTCCACTATCATATGTTGGATAGCTACCGCCTTGTCTTGAGAAAGGAATATTCTCTTCTGGACAGTATCCAATATCATCCCTAGAAATGTTAGTCTCTGGGAGGGTATTTAGATTTTTCGAAATTGACCATCCATCCGTGTTTTAATAACAACGGATATGTCAGCGAGATGTTGCTGAGCAGGATCTCCCGGCTGGGTGCCTTTATTAGGAGATCGTCCAGGTAAGAATTTATCATAACTCCCTGAGTACGAAGCAATGCCATCATTGCTGCCATTATTTTTGAAAAAACCCTGGGAGCAGAGGACAGGCCGAAAAGCAAGGCTTGGAACTGATAATGCCTGTCCTGTATTGCAAACCTGAGATACCTTTGGTGAGGTGGACATATAGGAACATGGAGATAAGCATCTTTGATGTCTAAAGAAACCAGAAGCTCCCCCTCCTCCAGGCTTACAATTACAGAACAAATGGACTCCATCCTGAATTTGATTACTTTTAGAAAAACGTTCAAATTCTTTAAATTGAGGATTGGCCTGACCAAACCATTTGGTTTGGGTACCAGGAACAGGCTGGAATAATACCCTGAGTCCTTTGATGAATCTGGCACTGGTAATATCACCCTTGAGTCCAGGAATTGTCGAATAGTCGCTTGAAGAGCTAGGCATCTGTTTCTGGAAGCTGGCAAACTGGTTGTAAAAAATGAATTTGAGGTATTTCTCAGTATTCTCTTTTGTATCCATAAGTTACTAGACATGTCACCCATGCATCTGAACAGGTATCCCTCCAAACCTGAGTGAAATCCCGAAGACGGGCTCCTACCCTGGAATCCCCCTGGTAGGATTGGAGACCGTCATGTAGAGGGATTAGCACTGGATCTGCATTCTTGCAAGTAGGATGCAGCGGCAGTACGACCTGTACCCCTGGATCCTCTAGATGATATGGCAGCTCCTCTGGCCTTTGATCTATATCTGGAAGAAGTCTGAAAGGACCGAAAGGAATGCGTAGCATTGCTTTTTTGTGGAGTTGGAATAGCTGATGGCAGAAAAGTGGGTCTTCCCCCGTAGCCTGGGAGATCCATTTATCTAGCTTTTCCCCAAACAACATTTTTCCATTGTATGAGAGAGCTTCTACTCCCCTTCTAGAACCTCCATCAGCCTGCCATTGTCTAAGCCACAGATTCCTGCAACCAGCAACTGCCATGGCAGATACGCAGGATCCGACCATGCCCAAGTCTCTAGCTACTTCACCTAAATAGGACGCAGCCTCTCTTATATGGTCTGTTAATCTTACCATATCTTCTATTGCAGCACCCTTAGTTATACCGGCCTTGAGCTGAGTAGCCCATTCTTCCACAGCTTTGTTGACCCATACACTTGCCATGATCAGCCGCAATTGTACTCCATCTGCTACATACATATTTTTAAGAATGGTTTCTAGCTTTCTGTCTGAACCATCCTTTAACAATGTAGCTTCCGATACTGAAAAAGTCATTTTCTTTAACAACCTAGTTACAGAAGAGTATACTAAAGGAAGTGACTCCCAGTCCTTCCTATTAACCTTTGGAAAGGGATAAGATGCCAGAAAACTTTGAAGCACCAAGAACCTCTTATCTGGCTTTTCCCAGGCTTTAGCAAAATGCTGGTCCCATTCAGCAGACACTGTAAACATTACAGCTTATGTCTTTTTGTAAAAAAAACATTTGCTGAGATGGTCCCGGCTCAGGCTCACTAAACTTAAGGACCAGGCGTACTGCCATAATCAAAGCCTCTAAACCTTGCAACACTGACTCTGACCCCTCCTGGATCAGGTCTGTGTCTGAATCTTGGAGAAATTCACCCTCAACCATCAGAGGTAATCACTCTCCATCAGACTCATCTGACTGTAACACAACAGGAAAACTCTCTTTTTAGCCGCAGGATTGGCATGACACGCAGAAGCTGCTGGAGCCACCGACTGCGCTAAGAGCTATACCTTGTGTACCAAAGCTTGAGTCCATTCAGGCTCAGGTCACAACAATTCCTCAGATTGCGACCTAGACGCTTCTCTTTCATGTCTAGAAGCGGCTAATTCAGCTGTTAATGCTGACATAACCCCCGCTATCTAAGCTACCCACACCACAGTTGTCTCGCTTTGAGGGGGTTCCGACTGTGGACTAGTATTAGGTACACAAGTGTCACAATATTGTACGAGATCACCTTGCCCTGCATTGAACTTTAATTTACAAGTTCTGCAGACTACAGATTTTTGAGAAATCTTAGCTGCCCTTTTCCCTGCCATGTTTTATAACCACAGATAACACACAACAGGAAAGGTACAGTGAAGGAATGCAGGAGAAACAGATAGAAAGGAATAATCAATTCTAGTATATATACCAAGTACACACTGTGTCTAAATACATACAGCGTATGAGACACACTTGGTCGTTATACTGTGACAAGACACACTCACAGTTTTACTGCTAACTCACTGCTCTATCCCCACTGTTCATGGGTTTTGAGAGTGATCCCGGCTGGACGATTCGTGCAAAGAAGGGACTGCAATGTGTCAGCTGAGACATTTTCCGGAGCTAGCGTACTAGATTGCAACGGCATGGAGAGCGTGATCTTTTTATATACGGCCACTCGCATCATGCTCCGTTCACTTCCGGCTTTGTGTTTGGCGCCAAGTACCAATTTATATGCACCTGTGAACCGCAGCCTGCCCTGACTTACTAATACCAATCTTTCCACGGGCTTTAGCAGCGGTAACCAGACACAAGCTGTTGTGCAGCTGTGGTGCGATACCTTGAGACAGGGTGGTCTCATTTGCTAGGGTCCCGTGCCTCATGAGATGGGCCAGGTCCCCCCGGCAGTTCCCTCGGTGCAGACACAAGCAAGAGGCAGAACAAACCTGTCTGTCCTCAGGTTTGAGCTTCTCTAAAAATGAACAAAAATTGTAAAATAAAAGTAGAATCTATTGGAGAAGCCCAGTGTGCGTCCAACTCCTCGGGCACAATTCTAAAAACTGGCTTGTATGAGGGGCATAGAGAGGATATAGTCTGCCCTTCAAACAATACTTTATTGGGCCAACTCCATGCGAACACCACTCTATACCCCCATTGTCAAGACTTTCCAGTGTCCCCATGGATGAGAGAAAAATGGGTACATTTACAAAATTTCAACCAGCCCCGACGTTAAATCAATAGGACCCACGATTAGGGCCTTCCTCCAGCCCCAACATTAAAGTAATAGTATTCCCATTTAATAAATAAACCTATTTTCCTCCCTCCAAACAGCCACAGCAATAAATTAATAGCATTTTCATATAATAAATATACCTATTTCCCGCAACCGTCACTGCCATTAAATAATTAATATTTACATTTAATAAATAGACCTCATGCTCCTCAAACTCAGCTCCACATTCAATTTATAGCCCCCAAACCACCCCATCTTAAATTAATAGTCCCAGCTATAAAATTAAATTACCCCACCATCACCACACAAACAAAATAGCACCCATTAGTTATCCACCACCTACCACACACACATTACATTGCCACAAGCCTGCTGTGCCATCACACACACATTACTGTGCCCCTTCATCACCATGCTGTGCACCCTTATGATAACACTGAGCTCTCCATGCTGCTTTTGCTCCCCCCTTCTCCTAGCCCCCATTATCACAATGTGCCATACTGCTTTTGCTCCCCCCTTCTCCTGGCCCCTCTTCACACGCTGCCATGCTGCCTTTGCCCTTCACACTCTGCCATGCTGCTTTGGCCCCCCCTCACACTCTGCCATGCTGCTTTGGCCCCCCTTCACACTCATGCCCCATTTCTCTTTCATACCTCATGCTCATCCCATATCCCTCATTCATTCCTTATCCCTCTTTCATCCCTCATCCCTATTTCATCCCTCATGCCTCACCCCATATCCCTTTTTCATACCTCATTCCATGATATCCCTCATTCTTCTCTCCTTATCCATCTCTGTTAAGATGACAGGCTGGCTGCGCACTTAGTTACTAACCTGGGCGAAGAAATGGCTTCTGCGTCCTTCCTTCATGCTCCTCTGGGCGGCTGGATATCCGGAACTTCTCCTCCATGGGCGTTCTCTTCTCATCTCCCCTCAAAGTGAAAAACACACTACCGCACAGGTGCAGAGAGCCCAGACGCGGCTCTAGGCACCTGCGCAGTAGTGTGTTTAACAGAAGTGTTCAGGACTCAAGTCGGGAGTCAGCTGTTCTTTTAGCTCCACCCTAAGAATGGAGGGGATGGGGCTATAACACGGCAGGGCCTACCAGTGGATAGCCCGGCTCCCCAACAGGCCAGTCCGAGCCTGCATATAGCAACAGTCTTTATTTTTCTAATACATACAATATTGAAGGTAATAGCAAGGGCAAAATGTACCTAATAACATAAAATAACAATACACATAATACACCGATGTTCTGATGTATATATTTAGACTGAGCCAAGGATTAAAAAGTACAAAATCTGTGAGAAACAGGTGATAAATAAAAAGTCCAGTGGTACCTGGTTTCATCACAGTAATGCTCCGGCAGTCTTCCAAAGCTTTGTTAATGAGATCTTCATGGGCGTCCTCTACACCTGTGTGGTGGCCTAGATGATATTTTAATTTTCTCAAAGGACCTTGCCTCTCGTCGTCTTCATGTCTCCAAGGTTCTTTATAGGCTACACCACCATCATCATTTATTTATATAGCGCCACCAATTCCGCAGCACTGTACAGAGAATATTTGTCATTAACATCAGTCCCTGCCCCATTGGAGCTTACAGTCTAAATTCCCTAATGCATACACACAAACTAGTATTAATTTTGTTAGCAGTCAATCAACCTACTGGTATGTTTTTGGGGAGTGGGTGGAAACTGGAGCACTCCTAGGAAACCTATGTAAATGCAAGGAGGACATACGCCAAAATCATCTTTTCTGCAAACTAGAGAAGTGTTCCTTTGAGTCAACCTAGATGCCATTCCTTGGTCACCTTGTATCGGCTATAGCCTACAAATGGATCCAGAGAAGGTCTGTGCCATTCTGGATTAGCCGCAACCCACTGGCCTGAACCAATCCAACTTTTCCTGGCTTCGCCAACTATTATATGCAGTTTATTCAAGGCTACTCCACTCTTGTCATTCCCATAGTATCACTCACTCGCAAAGGAGCCAATGTGAACAATTTGTCCTCAGTAGCCTTGAATGCCTTTGAGTTCCTTAAAAAGGCTTTTCATCCGCCCCTATTCTCAAACAACCAGAAACCAACTTGCCATTCTGTCTGAAGGTTGATGCCTCTTCTGTTGGAATAGGAGCAGTACTCTCTCAAAAATCACCCACGGGGAAACTACACCCATGTGGATTCTTTTCGCATAAGTTCCTTCCTGCCGAAAACAATTATACTATCTGTGACAGGGAACTCCTGGCCATGAAACTAGCCCTCACCGAGTGGAGATACCTTCTAGAGGGTTCCTTGTGCCTTGTATCCATCTTCACTGATCACATATATTTTACCTGCAAAGTGCCTAGTGTCTGAATTCACGTTAGCCCGTTGGTATCTGTTCTTTTCCCGCTTTGACCTTCATATTACCTTCAAACCCAGGCACAAAAACAAGAAGGAAGACTCCGTCTTCGGTCTTTGATAATGAGAGGGAGTTGTACAAGTCAGAGAATCGTCTCATCCTAGACCTAACTCTGTCTCCTGGGAAAACATATGATCCACCAAATCTCCGGAAGAGCCTTCTTCGCTGGCTCTATTCCTCTTGTTTCTTGGGTCATGCCAGAATACTCAAAACCACTGAACTCATCTCCAGAAGTTATTGGTGGCCTACCTTCCGCTCTGATATAAAAGAATTTGCTGCGGCCTCTGATACTTGTACCCAGCACAAGACTCCACGCCAAATGCCCTGTGGCCCTCTCCTACCTCTACCTCTTCCTACAAAACCCTGGACCTATACTGCCATGGACTTCATTATCAACCTTCCTCCAAGAAATTCGAAACTGTCTGAGTGGTCATTGACCATTTCTCAAAAATGAGTAATTTCATCCCACTCATTGTCCTTCCGTCAGCTTATGTCCTTGCCCAAGTCTTTACCAAGAAAATCTTTCGGATTCATGGTTGCCCGATGGACAGAGGAGTCCAGTTTGTCTCTAAATTCTGGCGGTCCCTCTGCAAGTTCCTTAACATTTGATTTGATTTCTTTTTTTGCATACCACCCTCAATCTAATGCTGAAACTAAGAGAGTCAATCAGGATCTTGAGACCATCATCAGAATTTATAATCCCCCTTATGCAAGATAATTGGTCCGACCTTCTGCTTTGGGCTGTTTGCTCATAATAAACTCTTCCACAAGTCCACTTCCGGAACAGCTTTTTCAATTGCCTATGGTCTCCAACCCATCCTCCCCAAGTTTTCCGCATTATGTGCCACTAAAGTTCCTGCTGTTGGTGCCTTACTCCACAACTTTGCCTCCACTTGGACCCAAGGGCTCAAATGTCTCAAAAAATCCTCCAACTGGTAAAATATTTTTGCTGACAAGAAACAACAACCAGCACCAACACTGAAGGTGGGAGACAGAGTATGGTTCTCCACTAAGAACATCCGTCTGAAGGTCCCCTGCATGAAGTTCGCTCCACGGTTCAAACTAGTATTCCCAACTTCATTCCGCATTTCTAACACTTTTCAAATTCCCCTGTTAAAGCCTCTGGTGATCAATTGTTATCTTCGCCTTCCATCATCAGTGACCAACAAGGAGAGGAATTCGAAATAAGACAAATTCTCAATTCCAACATGTCTCGAGGAGACTGGAAAGGATATAGTCCTGAAGATCGTTCTTGGGTCAACTCTTCTAATGTCCCAGGCCTTCTGAAGATATTTCATTACAAGTTTCCTATCGAACCCAGCCTAAAGTGTTCGGTACCCACCTCTAAAAGGGGGGTACTGTCATGCACCAAACCTGGAGACTAGCCTGCCAGTATTCACAAAAGAAAAGGAAGAGATAGAAAATGTGTGTAACGCGGCACTCAAAGGGTTACAATTTAATAAAATCTGCTTATATGCTTTATTGATATACTGTGTAATGTGTTTTTTCTGTATTTTTAATAAAAACATGTTTGTAAATACAATTCAGTTTTATTAGCCAAATACTTAAAATCAAGGATGTAATGGAAAATTGATGAAGATATTAATAACTGTTAAATATAGCAGTAACAAACTGCTATACCACGTTGGTGTATTATATTTTCTCTAGTTCCTCTTATATTTATATAATATATTGATCCATAATCTCTAAACCTTAGATCCTCCCTCAATATTGGTCCCGACTTGATAACAAAAGCTATTAAATTATTCCTACCCTGATAAGCACCTGTGTGTGGTCTTCCTATGCATTACATTTAGAGGAATTGCATCTTCATCCTCCAGGAATTTTTAATAAAATGATCAATCGCATACACTCTATAAAGGATCCGGACGTCTGTCAGTGAGTATGTCAGTACAGACAAATAAATGAAGTGTGACTTCTTGCAATAACTATATAAAGGTCCCGTAATACAGAGTGTTCATAGTATTGGAGTGTTAAAGTGTGTATATTCAACTAATTCTATCAGCAAAGCTGGACATCTACATACATGAACTACTTAAATCAGCATCAATACTATAATCCTATATGGACTAATCTATTTGCAATAATCTAAGGCCTTTTTTATGCCTTTGAAAAAGCTATTAGCGAAATGCACGTTGGCGACTAGCCACGTGCGCTGTTCGCTCATTTTATATTTACTTTATATTCCTCAATTAAGGACAGTCATTTAGGGTCAGTTCAGAAATCTCCCTGCAAAAACAAGAAGGTGCACCAGTTAGCTAATGTTAGACGATTGTAAATAATATTATTACAATTTAAATAGTACTATGTAAAAGTGAAATTTAACACATATTACTGGGGTCATGAGTTCAATTCCCGACCATGGCCTTATCTGTGTGGAGTTTGTATGTTCTCCCTGTGTTTGCGTGGGTTTCCTCCGGGTGCTCCGGTTTACTCCCACACTCCAAAAACATACTGGTAGGTTAATTGGCTGCTATCAAAATTGACCCTAGTCTGTCTGTCTGTGCGTGTATATTAGGGAAATTAGACTGTAAGCTCCAATGGGGCAGGGACTGATGTGAATGAGTTCTCTGTACAGCGCTGCGGAATCAGTGGCGCTATATAAATAAATGGTGATGATGATGACATATTTTGTATTAATATTTTGCTTTGCAATTGTTTAATTCGACCACTAGATGGAAGCATTGTCTGTCTGTTTCTCTCTCTCTCTCTCTCTCTATATATATATATAAAGGCCTCACCTGCCTGTTTATGTGACCAAATGAAATAAATATAAATTCACTATATGAATACCAAAAAGAACATTTGTTGTCAGTACACATTGTTGCCATTACAAATCTAAATATATATTTAACAAACTGAAATGCAGTTAAAGTCACATGCACTTTCTTATAATTTTATCCATCTGCATTTTTTAGATTTAGGTTGGCGTAAATAAAGCTTTGGAGCGTAGAAATGCAGCCCTTTAGACTGTTGTTGTCATGTTGCCCACCTAATTCAAATTGAATACTGTATTTAAAGCAAGTTCTGCGCACAGAATGTTGCCGGAGTATTAAGTTACCTTTACTCCAGTGTTCCTTGTTGTGTCCTTTTTCCCTTTTACCAGTTCTCCAACTTGTTTCCTGACTTTAAACCTCTGCTTTTGACCCTGACCTTTGTCCTGACCATTCTTCTGTCTTCTGATTTTATAGCTTCTCTGCCAAGTCATTACTTATCCAGCTTCCTTGACACTCCTTATTGGCTTCTGTCCGATTCCCTAATTCCATCCCTTTCAATGATGTTGATAGCAGAGAAGAGTGCCGGTTTCTGTTCTCTGTCGTTGTTTAAGCTGAACTCTGTTCTTCAAAAGCAGTGGAGCACAGCTGAACTGTCAGGCGCCGTCCCGCACACTCACCTAGTGCTGGGGACGGACGCCCTCTCTTCAGCCGCTCGTCCCGTTGCCTAGCATCACATCTGCAACAGAGACAGCACTTCCTGTCAGTGGTCAGACCAGCTGACCTCCGACCTCCACTAATGAAAGAGGGGGATCCAGTATATATACTAGACTCTGGCACTAGAGTCCTCTGGCTGCCTGACTCCTCGGTACCTTCTAGCCCGCTAGATTTGACCCTGGATTGTTCGACTACGATTATTCACCAGACCTTGCTGGTAGCTACCTGGGAGGGCCGCGACCGACACTTCTCAGCGGCCAAGTCCAAAACTCCTTGCAGGGTTCCCTGGTGAAAACCTGGGGCGTGGTTAGACTCCGCGCCTCCTAACGTAGCAGGTGAGGCCTTCCAACTACCCAGTTCGTGACAACAGTACAGGTACAATGGCTCTCAAAGTTCAGTTTCAGTATTTCAATTGACTTTTTCAAGGATGGCTAATTAAAATACTTTTATTTAATTTTCGTAGTAGCACTGATACCAGCAGGTGAGGCCTTCCAACTACCCAGTTTGTGACAGTATACTCTGGCCATGACAACGGATGGCCAAGGTGAACTTGTTGCTCCATTTGGCTCAGAAGGTTGAACAACATGACGCCGAGCAGGCCAGGCTGCTTCACTGGATTCAGGGCATAGTTACTCGTCTGGATTCTCTTCAGGTTTCGTTTCCAGCTGCTCAATCCGCTGTCACTTCTTCTGGGGCCAGCCGTCCTGCCCCTGCTCCAGTGTCAGTCGCATCCTCCACTCTGTGGCTGCCCACGCCAGAGAAGTTTGATGGGGACCCTAAGAGTTGTCAGGGATTTCTGAACCAATGTTCCATCCATTTCGAATGTAACTCGGGGGCCTTTTCTACTGAACGTTCCAAGGTGGCTTTCATTATTTCCATAGGCCCTGGCATGGGCATCACCTCTGTGGGAACGAGATGACCCCCTCCTTCTGAATGTTTCCTCCTTTATAACAGCATTTCGGAAAATATTTGATGAGCCAGGTTGGGTTTCTTCTGCGGCCTCCAGCCTCCTCTCTCTACGCCAAGGCTCCCAGACGGTTGGCCAATATACAGTGCAATTTCGCACCCTGGCTTCTGAGCTCAAATGGAACGATGAGGCACTCGTGGTGACCTTCTGGGAGGGCCTCTCAGATCGCATCAAAAATGAGTTGGTATCCCGTAAGCTCCCAGCGGATCTTGACGCCCTCATTTTCCTATGTAATAGGGTAGATCTTCGTTTCCGGGAACGCACCCAAGAGAGATCCTCTGCCAGACACTTCTCCCCTCGCCTAGCTCCTCGGTTCCAGAACCCGAGCCCAGCCACCCCGGACGAGCCCATGCAAATATGTCGCACCCGGTTATCACCAGAAGAGAGAGAGAGAAGACTTAGACAAAATCTCTGTCTTTATTGTGGAGAGGCTGGTCATCTGCTAGTTTCCTGTCCCAAATGGTCGGGAAACGCTCCCTCCTAGTTGGTGACAGGGAGGCCGATCTAGGAGTTAGACTTTCCACTCCCTATTCCACCGCCAATCCAGACTTCTTCTCACTGGACTCTCCTTGTGGCCCCCTACTGACCTCTGCCTTCGTGGATTCCGGCGCTGCCGGAAATTTCAATTCCGCCACCTTGACATCGCAACTCCAAATTGCTACTCGTGACTTACCTCAGCCATTATTCCTTACTGCAGTGGACGGGAATTGCGTCACTAAAAGTTCCATTTCCAAGGTTACCTCTCCGGTCCGGCTGATGGTAGGGGTTCTGCATTCTGAATGGATCGAATTTTTGGTTCTACCACAGTCCATAAATTCTGTCATTCTAGGTCTCCCATGGCTCAGATTACATGCGCCCCAATTCGATTGGAGCTCTGCACAGGTCACCTCCTGGGGTCCTCAATGCCACAAGAGATGTTTACGTATGGTCGAACCCAAGAAACTACGCCTCTCCTTATGTCTTGCCTGACGCACCCCTCTCACCCTGAGGTTTCGGCTCCCTATACTCCTTTTTTGGACGTGTTCTCCAAGGCTGCTTCTGAGCTCTTTCCTCCACATCGTCCATGGGACTGCCCTATTGATTTGCAACCCGGGAAGCCAATTCCGAAGGGTAGGATCTACCCCCTTTCCCTTCCTGAGGATCAGGCCATGTCCCAGTACATCACCGAGAACCTGCAACGAGGTTTTATCAGGAGGTCCTCTTCTCCGGCTGGTGCAGGTTTCTTCTTTGTGAAGAAAAAAGATGGAACCTTACGCCCCTGAATCGACTATCGACAGCTAAATGCCATTACTATAAAGAACAGATATCCTCTCCCCCTCATTGCTGAACTGATTGAAATTGATCGTATCAGTGGCTCAAAGATTTTTTCTAAACTTGACTTGCGGGGTGCTTATAATTTGATCCGATTCGTGATGGGGATGAGTGGAAGACTGCCTTTAGCACTCAAGACGGACACTACGAGTACCTCGTTATGCCTTTCGGATTGTGTAATGCACCAGCTGTATTCCAGTCATTTGTTAACAAGATCTTCAGGAGGCATCTTCTCTACGATTCGGTGGTAGTTTGCCTAGACGACATATTGATTTTTTCCTCCAATATCGTTTCCCACCGTTCTCATGTTAGAGAGGTCCTGTCCCGGTTACGTCAAAGCAAACTTTTCTGCAAGCTTGAAAAATGTATTTTTGAAGTTCCTCAAATACCTTTCCGGGGGTATATTGTCTCTGGCTCTGGATTGGAGATGGACCCAGAAAAGATGTTTGCCATCACTAATTGGCCTCGACCTCTAAGCCTAAAAGCTGTTCAACGTTTCGTTGGTTTCACCAACTATTATAGACAATTCATTAATCAATTTTCCACGTTGATTGCTCCCATCACAGCTCTCATCCGAAATTCAGCAAATCCGAAGGTTTGGCCTCCGGAGGCCATCTCAGCATTTACCTCCTTGAAAGAAGCCTTTCTGTATGCTCCTGTCCTAATGCAACTGGACCAAAGGAAACCTTTCTTTCTAGAGGTGGACGCCTCATCTTTCGGGGTCGGAGCTGTTCTCTCCCAGAGATCTCCCTCTAGTATTCTTCATCCCTGTGGATTCTTCTCCAATAACTTTTCCACCTCTGAACATAATTACGGAAATCGGGGATAAAGAATTACTTGCCATCAAGTCAGCATTAGAGGAATGGCGCCATCTTCGAAAAAGCAAGGCACCCGGTCACCATCTTCACGGACCACAAAAATGTAATCTTCATCCGGGAGGCGCGTTGCCTAAATCCACGTCAGGCAAGGTGGTCTTCTTTCTTTACCCGATTTGAATTAAAATTCACCTTCCGCTCTGGTACTCAGAACTCTCGGGCAGATGCTCTCTCCCGGTCCTTTGGCGAATCTGATGGGGTACCCGCAGCCGAACATCCTCATATTCTCAAACCCTCCATCATAATTGCACTGACCAGAGCCAAGACCTCCCCCATTTTTGCTGTTCCTACCTGAAACCCCACCTTTTCTTGAAAGCTCTCCTCTGGGCCCATGTTACAAAATTTGCTGGCCATGCTGGATTCTTGTTCCCTTCTGTCCCGGAGCTACTGGTGGCCTACACTTCGGTCGGATCTCAAGGACTTCATAGAGTCTTGTGAGATATGTGCCCAAAACAAGATTCCTAGATTCCCTCCCTCTGGGTTACTTCTGCCTCTACCCGAGCCTGAGCGCCCCTGGATTAGCATTTCAATGGACTTTATTACCGATTTGCCGCCCAGTGAAGGTTTCAACACCATTTGGGTGATTGTTGATAGGTTTTCGAAAATGGCCCACTTTGTACCTCTTAAGGGTCTGCCTTCTGCCCCTAAGCTGGCTCAAGTTTTCATAAAAGAGATGTTCCAGCTCCACGGTTGTCCTTAGGAGATTATATCTGATCGTGGGGTACAATTCATATCCCGTTTCTGAAGGGCCTTTTGTAAGGATCTTCGAATAAACCTAACGTTTTCCTCGGGGTATCACCCTCAGACCAATGGCCAGACGGAGCGTGTAAATCAGGATCTTGAGATGTTCTTCCGCTGTTTCTCCTCCAGTAATCAAGACAACTGGTGCCCACCCCATCCTTCGTGATTTCTCTCTTACTTCGGCACCTTCTGTTCAGGCCGCCCATTCTCTCGTTCAAGATTTGGCTCACATCTGGACATTGACCAAAGAGAACCTGTTAAAAGCATCTCAATGATATAAACAAGCCGCTGATCGTCATCGTAGAGTTGTACCCATCCTCCATATTGGTGATAAAGTGTGGCTCTCTACACGGAACCTTAGACTCCAGGTACCTTTGATGAAACTTGCTCTGCGATTTATCGGGCCATTTCCAGTGACACAGGTCATTAACTCAGTATCTTATAAATTGCGTCTCCCTCCCTCTCTGAAGATTCACAACATCTTACATGTTTCTTTACTGAAACCATTGGTTCTCAATAGATTCTCCAGCAAGACCTCTTCACCTCATCCCATATTAACTGCCACCGGGGATGAATATGACATCAGTCCTATCTTGGATACCCGTAAATTCCGTGGGCGCCCCCAGTACCTGGTCCATTGGAAGGGTTTTGGACCCGAAGAACGGTCGTGGGTATAAAAGGAGGATCTTCATGCCCCTCGTCTTTTGGCCGATTTTATCAAAAAGCAATCCTTGAAGGACGTACCTTTTCAGTGGAGAGGGGGGGGAAGTACTGTCAGGCGCCGTCCTGCACACTCATCTGGTGCCCTCCCTCCAGCCGCTCGTCCCATTGCTAGGCAACGGGACGTCACTTCCGGTCGGGAACATCGCCAGGCGGCCGCGACCGACACGTCTCAGCGGCCAAGTCCAAAACTCCTTGCAGGGTTCCCTGGTGAAAACCTGGGGAGTGGTTAGACTCCGCACCTCCTAACGTAGCAGGTGAGTCCTTCCAACTACCCAGTTCGTGACAACAGCACAGGTACAGTGGTTCTCAAAGTTCAGTTTCAGTATGTTTCTACCAACACATTTCATATTTCAATTGACTTTTTCAAGGATGGCTAATTAAAATACTTTTATTTAATTTTCTCTGTGAATTTGATTGTGATTTTCTAGTCTTTTAGTCTCTTTGATTCACTAAAATACTTTTCTGCTTGCCCTAGCTATGTCTTTTTTCATATGTGCACCTGTTTTGAGAGGCATGCACCATTCAACAACAAAACTTGTGGCCAGCCTATAATCCATAGCTCAGCTGTTGGCCTGGACACCAAGGCTTCCACCTATGATTAACAGCACAACAGGTACCATGTTGGTGACCTAGACAGATTTCATTGGGCTGTCTTAATACCCTATGCTAATTTCTTGGATTGTACCAGCTTTCCGAAGAAAAGAAATGGAGGAAACCCATTGTCAGGTGCCGTCTCTGCACTGACACTTGGTGTCGGAGACGGACACCTCCACCCTCTTGGCAGCCGTGCCCCGTTGCCCAGCAACGGGATGCTTCCTTGCTTCTCTGCAGGCTGTGCGTGCAGATGCTCAGTTCAGTAATAGTTAGGAATAGGGTTAGACTTAGGGTTAGGGATAGGGTTAGAAATTGTTACCCCTGTCCCTAACCCTAAGTCTAACCCTATTCCTACCGCTAACCCTAAGTGTAAGAGTTCGGTGTGCTGAGAAGCAGCATTGCCGCTTTAAAAATAGTGATATAGAAGTCGCAATTGAACATTATGTAAAAACACGCTGCCGTTGTTAATGATGATCGTGATTTTTTTGCACACTATCAGGGACTTGTTGTGTCATTAATAAGGTCAGTCAGCATTTATTAGCAGTCGGCCAAGTCAGTTTCGTTTTTTTGTCTTCGTCCTACTGCCTGTCGTTCACACCACGACCGTAAATTCGTACCCCACCCATTTGGATCATGGTCCAGAATTTCATTAAATATTTTCATCCGTGCATTTACAATGCCCTTGCCTGCAGAATGACTGTATAGTGCACCTTAGAATAAAGATCATCAACATTTTCTTTATTTTTCTTTAAAAAAGTCACTCTGGCTGCCACCTATGTGAAATCAGATTATATTGTGGCCGCTTGTGATCTGCCTCTTGAATTCTTTGTTCCAAGGCCTGAAAGACTGGTTTTCTTGGAAGTGTTTTGATATATTGTAAACTTTCTCCCAACTAGCCTTTCTCAGCTGGTGCATGCTTGGTCTCAGAAGTGTTCATGGCGGTCAATTCATTTGTGGCTTCAGATTGTATTGTTGTGGACTAAAGAGTTCTCAAAAAAACTAGCATAGCAGATTGTTTTGCTTTTGGAATCCTTCTTAGTTGTCCACTTTTTGTTTTGCCTTGTCAAAAGTGCATCACAGCAGGTATGCTTATCTTCTATACATGAGTTGTCATTAGCCACTGCTTCTGTGCTCAGAGCAGAATGCATATGGTATCTGATTGTCAGTGGGTATCATTTGGGGCCCCTTACAGCAACTTTTATGGAAGAAAATTGATTTGGGTCTGAACACCACAATATATACAGAGCTCCGTGAGCCTTGTAAAAATGTAATCTAAATCCTGTTTATTACAAATGTCTACAAGTGCATTTTTATCTACAGTAGAAATGGCAGATCTGTTGCTGGCTATAGCAGTGTGCTGGGGGAAAAAATGTTGTGTGTATGTTCCTTGCAGGATAACCCCACCCTTTCAGCACCTGTTATGGCCTATAAATTGATTTGAGCAGCTTCCACTTTTGTATTTGTTTGAGAGGCATGTTGGTGTCAGTAGCTGAGGGGGAGTGCTGACATTGGATTGCTATTTGGAGGCTTCTGGGGTACCTCTTTGGTAAGTTAGCTCTCAATTTAAAAACACATATGTATGGACCAAATATAGGGACTCTCATTGTTTAGAGTAGGACCATCCTATATGCAAAAGCGCCTTGGCGTGGCAGGATGGCTTAAACATACATTTGCAAATGTGTGCAACAAAGACTTTTGCATTTTTATCTACAGTAGAAATGGCAGATCTGTTGCTGGCTATAGCAGTGTGCTGGGGGAAAAAATGTTGTGTGTATGTTCCTTGCAGGATAACCCCACCCTTTCAGCACCTGTTATGGCCTATAAATTGATTTGAGCAGCTTCCACTTTTGTATTATTACAAATGTCATCAGACAAGCTGCAGCAAATTCCAGTATACCTTGATATCCTATATATGTAGAGGTGAAGCCTCACAGGCTCCCAAAGAGCAGACCATACACCCCGTGTAGCTGATGTGAGGCCCCTAATAAGCTTTGCCGGAGCCCATTGATCACCTGGATTAAAACACTGTGTGGGCTGGTCTGCTTAGATGACTATCCTCCACTAGGCTCCCTGTTTTTCCCAAGGAAGGAAGAGATGAAGCCGTTTATCCCACACTGCCAAATGGTATAAGGCCTGCAGTGCCCCTCACTAGAATGGCACACTTTCTGCCACAGCCTCTGTTTACTTTAGGGATCTTCTCCTTCCTAAAGTGTGGGTAGGCTGATGTTGTGGTTGGAAAAACTATGCCATGTGATTCATCTGGGTTGTTGCTCGACTGGCTAAAGAGAGACACAAAACTGTCCTCAAGTAATTGGGAACGGTCTTGTGCCTGTTTCCAATAACCACACGACCTTCAGGTGACCTATGTGCCATGAGACTATAACGCCAGAGGTTTTTGCAGGAACCACCTACTGATGTGGCCTTCGACTGAACTGGAAGGAAATAAGTCTCACACCTTCAGGTGGCTGAATCTGTCTGATGGCACCACGTGATTTTGCTTCTTAGTAAACTCTATGCTCGGGCAACTTTTAGGGGGCTTGGTTACTCCCAAACTCTACAGATAAACCCTGATGTTAAGGATTCTTCTTGCTCTCTCGCAGAGCTACACAGAGTTACCTCTGTATCATCTGGTGTCCAAGCCACACCCCAGGTGTCATTTGATTTATCATAAAAATATACTGATACCTCATAAATTGATTATAATCTAATAAATAAATCAGTCCATTAATCATTAACGCTACAACTCATAGTCAAAATAAACACATGTTCCATATACACAATCCAAATAATTAAACAATAACATGTATAATATAATCACTAAGTACACTAATGTATTATAATCAGCAATAGTATACAGATGTTATTATAATAACATACTATTTATGGTTTTATTAATTCATAACAAGTCAGACTGTGGGTGATATACCATGGTACTTAGGTGAATCACTTTAAACAATGTGCATAGTTCCTTTATGGTTTTCAACATAAAGGGGGGGGACTGGTTGGTCTGGATTTCCTTTGGTATACCTATCCTGTTCAAAATGTGGACTAATTCACTTATTATAGTCTTAATTGAGGTGAACATAAACAAGACCATAAAAAGATTGCTTCTTGACACTAGGTAGCAAGGTGCATTGAGACCAGAATATTTGACCTCCGGCAGAACTTATTATAGGCTCAACTAGATCTATAGAAGTTCTCTCGAAGAGTATCTCTACAATGGGTAATGGGACATGTGTTTAAATACACAATATTAAGACACATCTTTATGTTCCCCTGGCCAGAAAAACACTGTTAAATTCTCTGAGGTTTTCTGTATTGATAAATGTCTTCCCATTATGTGTCCATGAGCCAGGTGTAAAATAATTTTTCGATATGGTTTAGAACTACCAAATGCTCCACATGTCTTCCTCTTTTTTCGCAACCTGATACAAGAAATCCTGATACATATCAATGTAACAGCTTAGCACCCAGTTCTACTGGTATCCCATGATCAATTTTAAATTGCTGCTGCTGATTCCCTTATATAAAAAGCATGTAACTATAAGTAAAATTAGTGACCACAAAATTTGAATCTCTGTACAAAATATGGAATTAGGAATGCTTATCTGACTGGAATTCCACAAAGCATTCTGTTTAACTTAGTATATTCTCAAAATGGTGCGAGAGCCTGAAATCTCCTTTAATAATAAAGATTATATTGAAGTAATCTATTTGAGAAAAGGAAAATGGGAGGCTGCAAATAGTCTACATATTCAAAATCAACTATGATTGATCCTACAAACAGTAGAAGAGTTTATCAATTACATCACCATTAAATTCGATACTACTTACGATAAATGGATACTATATCAAGTTAAAATTAAAATAATTTAATTTTATCTATGCTAAGAAAATACTGAATCATGAAATAGAAACTTTATATTATGTTAATCTGATATACTGTATAAAGCAATCCATTTACCATTAATAATATAAAAATGTGTTATATATGTTATGGGTCATGGCTGTTTGATAAGCTTCTAGAATCAGACTGGTAGAGCTCTTCACCTATAGTAGCCGCCGTTCCTGTAGAACTGGTATGTTCGGAGGTATTCGGATGCCCCCAGGACTGAGCTCTATAGTAGTAGAAGCTTATCAGAATTTACTGTAGCGCCAGGTAGAGATGAACTGGAATATTGTATGCGGCTACCAGAGACAGTCCAAAGGTCATGGGTCAGATGCGAGCAGGATAGCCGAGGGACAGGCAAAAAGTCAGGGCAAGTAGTAAACACAGGTAATTCAAAAACAGGCCGAGGTCAAGCAGTACAGGAGTTCAAAGATCAAGAAGAGTCCTGAGTCAAGCCAAAGGGTCATAACACGGAATCAATACAAGGTGGCAGGAGATACACAGGAACAGGGGAGCTGGTCAGCAATATGTGCAGGCACATAGAATGCTATAACCAGCAGGGAGGCTAAGCACTCCCTGCCTTATATACAGGTATGCACCAATCAGAGGGGTGCAATTCATGTAGGCCCCACTCAGCCTCAGGAGGCTGTTAATTAATTAAAACATTATATGCACACGCCCGGCTGCCCAGATGTGGTGAAGAGTACAGAGCGCCCCGGCCGTTACCATGGTGATAGCCGGGACGAGGAAGAAGGAAGTGATGTCCCGGCTATTACCATGACAGCCGGAACACAAGCCGGGGAGGCGAGCTGCGGGTCGCCACGGCTCTTAACAGCATATATGTAGAATCCAAAGTAATATACAATAAAAATGTATAATATAATCACTAAGTATTGGCATTATTGCAAAATTTATTACAATCTGCATTTGCGTGCAGATATAATTATAATAATAATCACAAAATTCATACATATATATTGAACTCAATAAATACATTATTCAAAAAATACAGTACTCATAAAAATACATTAAATATAATTTAAAAATTGAAAAAAATACTAAATCATCATGAATAATCAAACTATGGCAATATCCCCCATTCAAAGCAAAAGAAATAGGAGTACTGAGTTGGTGAATTTAATATTTTTTATTTATTTTTTTATATATTTATTTCATTGTGATTAGTCAATAGGACAAAAAGATCACAACAGTTTTCAATTATATATGTTGATAAATATAAAAATTAGATGTCAATACAGAATTAAATTTACTATTTACTACAAGAGAGAAAAAATGTCTATGGAGGTGAAAATGTGGTGGAACATGACTACGTTAAAAAGTATTGAGAAGTGGGGCAAATCTCTCAAAGGTTACTTTCAGTGCCCACTTCATGTTGGCAAACGCTACCACTCAAATAGTGTTTGGTGCCTTGAAAGATAAACTAGCAAAAAATAGTTAGATTAAAAATAATAGATTTGCTTCTTTAGAGTCTCCAAATACCCAATGGGTAAACATTTTAGTTTATAGAGACAGGCCATCAGAAACAGCCAAGATAACACTAGCAAAAAAGAAAAACTTAATGGGCTAGATTTACTAAGCTGCGGGTTTGAAAAGGTATGGGGATGTTGCCTATAGCAACCAATCAGATTCTAGCTGGCATTTTGTAGAAAGTACTAAATAAATGAAAGCTAGAATCTGATTGGTTGCTATAGGCAACATCCCCACTTTTTCAAACCCGCAGCTTAGTAAATCTAGCCCAATATGTGAAAACAGGTTCCCCCCAGGTACCCAAAGACAGTTCTAACCAAAAAAAGGCAAAACGGGGAGGAAGCAAATATTCAAAAAGAAGGACATTTTCTAAAACAGGTGATTACAGATTTATTTTTTTTACTTATCTTCTAAACCACTGCCACCATGACAAGATAAAATACTTAAAAGGATTGAGCTTTGCCTCCAGTGGTTACACTAATAGTTTAAAAATATTTTTAGAGCTGAGTAAATACATTAAATTTTTTACTTTGAATCTGCATTTATTTTAAAAAATAATTTGATATAAAGTCAAACAAATACAATATATATTCACAAAACAATTTGAGTTAAATTCTACCCTGTTGACTCATGTGGGAGTCACATTGATGTATTCTATGATTTTAGAAAAGTTTGCAATACTTTGCAATTGATTAGTGTTTTCCATAATATGAAAGACAGGTCCTTTCTGACCCCAAACATACTTTACAATACATATTGGACAAAATGAATGATTTTGGAGAAATGTCTGGATTTTAAATCAAACAGGACAAAACAGTAGCAATGTACCTAAATCCTATTATGAAATCCTCCCAGTTTATTCATTAATTCTCCCAAGCTAAAAGCTCTATAACTATGCAGGAATACTTCGATTCATAAGGGATTGGATCCACATGAAGGATTCATATGCCAACACACAAATGGAACAATTTCGGCAGTACCAAAATTAAGTCTCATTCTTGCATACTCACAAACAGGAAATTTCCAAGGACATTCTCCAAAATCCTTAATGTCAACATGGAAAGTGTGTCAACACACTTACCATAAATGGAATTTTAATAGTCATCATTCTTTATTTTAAGAGGGTCAAGCTCAATATCCATTTAACACATAGCTGAGATTGGGAATTGGTAATGCCTTCTCTCTATTCTCCTAACCTACCTGATATGAAAGTAATGGATTAATGGTGTTTCAATTTAATAAATAAGCCTCCTTCCTCTAAACCATGCCCAACTTTAAATTAAAAGCATTTCCATTTATTTTGCAGATATAACCCTCCACCCCCATTAAATTTCTCAAATTCCCATTTATTATGTAGATGATCTACTTCCCTACCCTCAACCCCGACATTAAATTAATAGAATTCCCAATTAATAAACAGACATATCTCCTCCACCAGCCCGACAATAAATTAATAACATTCCCATATAATAAATAGGCCTATTTCCCCCCACCAATCAAATTAATAGCTTACAATTTTTACTCACATTTATTAGAGACAATATTTGCTAATAAAGACATCACCACCTTTTAAACACTGATTTATTTTTAATAATTATATTTAATCACTAATTATGTTTTATAGTATTGATGTGCCATATATTTATGCATTACAAGTTAGCTATCTTCTTTCCTTTTTTCTTCTTGACACTTCTCTGCTACTGCGTCTTCTTTCTTCTTTGCTTCCCTGCTCCACTCGGCTCCTCTGCACTGACAGCGTTGTGAAATCACGTTACTGCCGGGAAGATGTTGAAATGGCAGCACTGCATTTATATATACCTAGGGCAAATAGCAGGTGGCAGTTGCACCCTGGGTGATCGCACCACAGGCACCATTTAAAATTTAAATGCAAGAAAATGTGAGAAATATTAAACATGTATTTTTTCGTTACAGTTTATTGAGTCATCTTGTTCAAATGCATAATATAAATCTGGCTAGTTTTAGAATTAAAGTTATAGAACATGTTGAGCTAGTTCCTAGAGGAGGCAACAGAGAAATATTACATAGAAATGTTCCTATGCTGTGACCTAGGATTATTGTTTATAGCTATCATTATTGTTTGTTTGCTATCATTCCTGCCTCCAGAATTTCAACTGTGTTTTTATGTTTTGGATTCATTGTTTGTTTCAGTGTTTTTCAAGCCTTTGTCCATTTTCCACGGGTCCTTCAAAATCACCATCTCAAGTGGGAACCACGGTCATAATAAAGTTTTGTTTTGCACTACTTCCAGGATAGATTAAATGTATTTATACATTCTCACTTTATCAAACACACATAATTGTGTCAATATCATCACTGGATTTTTAGTTTAATCCAGTTGCAAATACCTCACAATATTATGAATGTATTTATTCTTTTTTATTCACCTTTAATTAGAATATTAAATAACACTAAATAAATATATTATTAATTATTGTCTATCAGAAATATGTATCACAAATAAATGTATAAGGTATAGGGATGATCTTAATTATTAGTTTCACTTAATAGATTTAGAGTCAATTTTTGATTAATTTATTCACTGAATCATCTTACTCATGTTTTAATTCATTAGTATATCTCACAATTAATTACACCTATACCATTAATTTATGGAATCAATACTAATAAAACAATCGTCAAAAAGAAAACAATTCTTGAAAAAATAATAAAATATATAATAATAATAAAATATGAAAAATAACATACTTAATATCAATATGCAACTCTAAATAAATCTACTGTGCACATAATCCAAACAGATCATCTGTTTTTACATGCAAAATACAATATTGACTACTACATTTTTAAAGAATTTAATGATATATATATACTATTAATACTTCTATCCCAAACTTTTAATATTAATTAACTAGCCTACTCATAATATCCTATAGACAGATTGCTACATTAAATAAGCGAATTTCACCTTAGCAAAGTAAAAACAATTTATAGCAATACATGGCATCATTATTACGTACATCATAGGTATATTTTTAGAACCAGATGTACCATTCTCTCATTTTTATATTCTAAACTATTACTTATGCAAAATCCTTTTGATATTTAAAAAGATATATTTATTGTATAAAAGCGATAATGCATAAAGACATATCATTTATTAATTGTTCAATATACGTCACAATATATGATCTTATTTTTCCAAGATGTATTATGTTATGTGCAGATTTGCATTTTGAAATTACTTTATGCTATCAATATCTGTGCAAAAAGATTTTTAAAAACTCATTTAATTGTATAGATCGTCGCATAGATGGAGATATAACTTTCATTTTATTACTGACAGCATCCTATATCTGCTTAAGCAAGATTTGTTGAATCATCACTATACTCGAATTAATGAATATGGATTTCTATACATTTTAATAGTATGTATTAGTATACCTGAACTGGTGATATGAGGGTGAATAAGTCTCAAAAAAAAATGACCAATTCAGAGGCTAACATCTACTGGCCCCATGATTGGTCAACAGTGGTTTAAATGTCCCACTTTATTGGCAATCGGTTTGCCTTGAAAATGCAATCTTCAGAATGTGGCTACGAGAGTCAGAATAGTTAGTAGTAATACTCATTCACTACCCCTTGCTATCGTGGAGAGCAGGGAGTAATAAGTCTCTTAACACACATACAATTAATATTAAGCAATAGATTATCATATCTGAGATGACAATGCAGCATTGAATCTAGCAGAATCAATTTGGTATCGCTTACTATATATTACCATATATTATATATATTACCAAGATGTAAAGTAATAGGCTGGTTACATTTTATTATAACAGTTACATTGTATTATATATGAACCATCTGAGGCTCATTAGGATTCAGAGTATATGTAACTGTGAAGTTACTTAACAAAATCGTTTAAGATAGAAACTCCTTGGTAACGCATATTAGGAGGCATACTAGACATCTTCAAGAATAGATACTATGTTCTAAACATCAAATTCTGTGATCATTGTTAGGATTACAAGACCACTTTAATACCCTAATATTATTTTGTAAGAACTATTTATCACACTATTTTATATATTAAAGGTAGGTCCTCAGTGTACATTTTTAAAAAACCTATGCATACAGGGCCTGATTCATTAGCGATCAAATCTGCCGTTTTTTGCGGATCTTACGAAAATCTTCTCTGCGCATGGCCAGAAAAGGGAGATAAGAAGGAAAATCCGTTGCGTAAACTAAGATTTTCTTAAGTTAAGATGAAAATCCTTCTTAACTTCTCTTAAGAAGTTTTCTGACCACTTAATAAAAAAAGGGTTGGGAATGGGAGGAGAATGGGCGGAGATCCGAAATAAGTTAAGAAGAGTAGGTGTTATTTGTAATGACTTAAGAAGAGTAGGCGTTACCTCCGTATCCGTCAGATAGTTAAGAAGAAAAGCTATGAGTTTTATCTTAACTCCTTGGTTAAACTTAAGGAAGTACAGGGTCATGTTTAAATCCAAAGCAGCTACAGCAGCAGCGCTGAGGAACAACAATAAACTGTTCTAAAAGCACTGTTCGTTTAAAACACTCACAACTAAATATGCACAACCTACATCTTAATACACTTCACCTAAAAAATATTATTATTTTGGGGGGGAATTTATTTTATATTTATATCAAATATTAAACATTGTGTACATTTTTTTAAAAGCAACTTCTTTTTAATTACAACCACAATTGTAATAAATCGCAATGTAAAGTGGCTGATGTGTCAATAGTAGTTAGCTGAGGACATTTGTAAAAAACAGCTTACAATACGCTAGTGATAATATAAAAGAATAACAGCTTAATTTATGAAAATTGTACAGGTAATTTGTGCGAACTTAAACCAAGCGAACTCTTATATAAGGGACACATAGGAAATCCACACAAACATGGGAAGGATATATAAACTCCAGAGAGATAAGGGCGTTGGTGAGGATTCTAACTCAGGTTTCCACTGTTGAAAGGTGGATTGTCTAACCACTACACCAACGTGCAAGTGAAAACAATATGTGCATGAAACAGACTAGAAGGAAAAGCTGATCATCAACTTCTTTCATAACAATCTTTTTTCCTTTTTTAATTTTTAGCAATGTCAATAATTATATCTTGAAATATTAAAGACATTAATCATTGGTACATGCACAGTTTAAATATTTGGATATGGAAATTCAGTCATGAATAATAATAATAATAATAATAATTATAATAATAATAATTGGACTTCAAATTGATTGCCTTTTTTTGGGGGGGCACTTAGGATTTTAAGCTTTCATCTGTGGATATTTTCTATGTCTTTGCAATCAAGTTATTTTGAACAGCTGCTTTTCTGTGTTGTAGCTGCACACAATTTTCAACATGCAATTTAACCATATTCCACAAAGTGTAGCAGGAATCACTCATGAACCCACTGATGAAAAGTGGATTGTCTAACCACTAACCCAACGTGCAAGTGGAAACAGTATGTGCATGAAATAGACTAGAAGGAAAAGCTGAGCATCAACGTCTCTCATAACAAACAGTTTTACTTTAAGGGGCATATTCAATTAGCTTTTGGATTCGCGGTAATGCGCCGGAACAGCCGCGAAACGTAATACACGGTACCGCAATAGCGTGGATTTTCGTTCGCAACCCTATGGGCTGCGAACGAAAATCCACGTTAATGCGGTACCGTAATACCCGCAAGAACGCGCACTTTTCGCGGCAACGCGCGTTACCACGAATCCAAAAGCTAATTGAATATGCCCCTAAGAATTTTAATTAATGTAACAATCAATGAATTATATTATTATTATCAATTCTACAAAGAAATATTGGAGACCTAAATCCTTGGTACATGCACAGTTTAAATATTTGGATATGGAATTTCCCAACACGACACATGCATTACTGACAACATGAAGGTTTAAGGATAAACAATAAAGAATTTCACACACACATTCTCTTGTTCTCCATCAAGAAAAATGTAAATAAACGTAGATGCGCATGTAATGTCTAATAATTTGCAATCATAAATATGTCCGATACTCTAAAACCATATATTAGCGTACTCTTCTATAAGTGACACATCGGAGTAAATCCACGGAAACATGGGGATATACAAAGTCAACACAGATACAGGCATGATTTTGGATTTGAACTCATGACTCTGCTGTTGGCAGTTTTTTTGTCTAACCACTAAGGCAGGGTTTCCCAAACCCAGTCCTCAGGACTCCCTAACAGTGCAGGTTTTCCATATCTCCTTGCTGGAGCACAGGTGTATTCATTACTGACTGACACATTGTAACAGATCCACAGGTGGTCCTAATTATGTCACATGTGATCCGGAAAACCTGCACTGTTGGGGAGCCCTGAGGACTGGGTTTGGGAAACCCTGCACTAAGGCATACTTCAGATTGAAACACCCATACAACACAGCACAGGAACTATTGGCAAAATAAAGTGTTAATGAGCATACTTAAATGAACAATTGCACACACCTTTTTAGTAACAGACATAAAGGATCATGTTTTGTTTTATAAATATTAAAATATGAAAGTCTATGCTAATGCATATCAGAATAATTCACAATCAGAAATAAATGCAAACATTTTTTAATCAGTATAAAAGGAAGCAACAGATTTCCGTAATCAGCGTTGCATAGACCCAGCATCAGATCTTGTCATCTTACACCACAATGGGCTATACACATGCATATACTTGTTTCATTACAATCCACTATAAAAGCCTGCTTCATGCACATTTGAAGTTGGTTAGGACTCTATAGTGTTTTTCTGGTGTGGCTTTATATAGTGGTCTTTTAATTGTATTGAGAGTTATATTTTAGTTTACTCTTTTATAGACACTTTAAATGTTTGTGTTTGTAAGATATTTTATGTTACACAATAACAGTGGATCTCTAGTTTCATATGTAATGTGCATTTTAATGTGTGTGTTGTGTGACTTATAAATTGTAAGCCAATTTTTTTTTTGTTTTGTTGGGGGAGGGAGGAGTGTTGTGAAGCTTTTCAATCTAATATCTATTCAGATAATTCTTATGTGTTTTTGCACTTTTCCATGTTGCATGTTTATCCAACAGATCCCCAGCACTCTTGAAACTGTGGAGGCAGGCCACTTTAGGTTCAACACTGATTTGCAAGATAAAATCTTTTTCTAATATGGTTTATATCACACTTTGAAAATTCTCTGACATCCTAATAATACAATTGTTTGTTGATGAAAGTAAAGGCCTGTTTCATTTTTAAAAACATATACAAATGCATTCACCAGATAGTTTGGACTTACCCAAATATTTACCCTTGAAATTGTGCTGTAAAGGCTGCCTCTGCCCCTGCTGAGATTATCAGATGTGCCTTTTATAGCCATAGCACTTTGAAAACTAATGGTGAAGCTTGATTGTTAGTTTTGTTTAAAATAGACCAAATTAAAGGCTTTCATTGATGTACCACCAGGCCTTAGCTGGGACATGTCTGCCTCACCTAAAAAATATGCAGTAATCAAGGAGGTTTGGCAAGTTTCATTTCATGCAGAAGGATCAAGACATGGAAGAGTTATCTTTTACAGCATGTATGTATCTAGTTAACAATACTATTCCTTTTAGTTTATTGGGGGATCTGTGTTACAGTTAAGGCAACAAATAGTAGATTTTACTGCTGGAAAGTACAGGTTTGTACAAAGTACACAGTCAACAAATATTATTATCAAAATGGCCTAAGCTTGATTTTTTTTTTCTCTTATACTTTAAACAGAGAAAGAAGACACATATTATGGGTTCCAGCATGACCTGCCTTGCAACACTTATAACAAATGGGATTAAACCAACATACATGTGTTAATATTTTTTAATTTAAAAATGAGTTTCTATTTTCAGTTTGTTTTCATGTTGTGTTTCATTTGATTACTGTAATTGTGTTTATAAATATTAATTTATTTTTGCAATACTCATTCTCTTGTAACTCTCTGCTGCTTTGGACACTGTTTAACACCCTTTCTCCTACACATCCTTGACTCCAATGTCCATCTAGAAACAGTTCTCTCCTGGGACATTACCTCTCTAACCGCTCCTGTAGTGTACCCACTTCTGGCACATTCTCCCTCCCATTCTCACTCTAATGAGGTCTCCCAAGGATCCTTTGCTTTGCTAAATGGTGTACTTTAACATTGTACATATCTAGTCTTGGGGTACTAATTTGGTCATTTGGCCTTCAATACCACCTCTACGCCGAGGACACCCAAATGTACATTGCTTCCCCTGACCCACTGTCTTTCTGCATGCATCCCATGGATATCACTACGATAGCTAAAGCAAATCATGTTTTATACAGAGCTCATTCTTGTCCCTCCTGCCAGAGTCACCAAGTGGCCTCCAATCTCACTCTCTGACAAGAACTACACACCTGTGTAGGCTAACATTTTATGCCTCAGTAAGTTTGTGAGGATAGGAGGACCAGATTAATGAGATAAATGAGTGTCCATTAAAATTTTTACTTTGATTCTTGTCAAAACCATATCACAAAGTTAAGTTTTAATGTACAGACGCATATTTTAAATAATAAGTAAATTCCTGTCTACTTTTTGTGGCAGTTACCTCAAAAAGTTACACTTTATTTCTACACTTACATTTACAACTTGGCTATATTAAAAAATATCACACTTATAAATCTAGTGCCTGTTACCATTTGCCTGCAATTAAATTTTCCTGTTAAAAAGTGCCAATAATTGCGAATAGCAGAGTACATTTCCCATCGTTCCGCCCCTCGGTGCTAGGAGACGAATGAATGATAGGTAGACATTTTGCATACAGGTGTAGAAAAGATCTGCGAGTGACGTGAGCACGCCCCAACGTGATCTGAGTACCAATCATAGAGCAGATTTTTGGAAAAAACATCATTTCCAAAATGAGAGCCAGCACTTTCGCAAGGCGTAAGCTGTGGGTGTTAACAGAGATGAAACTGCGGGCATACCAGAGGGTGCGCTGATTCATCTGGTGGCGGTGCAACCGGCGCCGATCTGTGGTGCAACTACAGCGGCACTGGAGCGACCTGCGGCGGCGGCAGTCGCAATTATTGCAAGAGCTAAGGAAGGAGATTATTAGCCATGAGTTCTTTATTAATCGGATGACATACTGTGATATAAACACTTGCTTTATTTTTAAAAATACTGTCAAACTTTTTCCAAGACAAGGCCTACCCAAACATATCAATCTGTCCACAGATTATAAAAGTAAATCCCCCTCCAATGCAACATGCTTTTGGCCATGTGTCAAGTTAATTTGTTAAGGGCACGTTTGGGATTAAAATTCATGACCCCAGTGGTAGGAGGCCAAAGTGCTAACCACTAAGGAAACATGCTGATAATAAATTTCAAAACAATTTTAATAGAACACTAGGTCAACGCACAAATTAGTGCCACCCTCGTTTTTCCATATTATAGGGCCTTACCCAAATATCTCCCTAATCTGTCTGAGGGGGAGGAAGTGGCAGCCGTGCCAGAGAGGGAGGAGGACGAGTCCTATGTTGCGGCTTTGGAGGAATGTAAGTTTTCTCCACAAACAAAAATATATTTTTACAGGTGTGGGTAGGCCCCCCTGTATTAATCATAAAGCACTGTTTTCCCACCAGCCATTTAGCCAATAGCTAGTTATCCATTCCACAATTTTCAACCATGATGGCCACAATAGTTCTTATTGAATCAAGTTTCCTCCCACCTGGCCACCACACAAATATATGTGTGAATATATATATATATATATATATATATATATGAGACAAAAATGTATTTGCCCTTTGCCTACTAATGTGTTTACCATGCCATTAAACTTTGCAGCCAGTTGTAACTTACATCACACTTCGCACCTCTGCTGGTTCCGTCAAACAACACCCCAAGAAATAGTTTATGTATGAGAAATAACCTAAGCATGCTAATTGTGTTATTTTTCCTTGTTTTTAACAGCTCGAGAAGACACCAAAAATTGAGAGGGAAACCCTCCATCGGTGGGTTTCCCTAATGCAGAAAATTGGAAAATACAGAAAAAAAATAAAAATAACAAAAACTGCAAAAAAAAACAATTTTAGTTCATGAAAAATTTTATGGTTTAGTATAATTTTTTAGTTTTTTAATATTCTGTTTTGGTTGTTGCCTAATATTGGCGTTATTTACATTTGAATATGACAAAACAAAAAAAAATTGTGTGTGTCTTTTATGATGTAATTATAAAATATGTATTCATGTCACTTTTGCAAATAATGATTGCACATAGTCACATACATTAAGCTTCATTTTCCGTGGGTCACAACATGGATTGACCAAGGTTCAAGTTCCTGTTTGGTTTACTTTTTTTCCCTTATTCAGGCTCAAAAAGTTGAGACAGATAAGGGCATGGTTGGGAATTGAAAGTCAGAAGTGCTAACCACTAAGCCACAGTGGTGCTTAGGTGTTGGCTGCAAACATTTTTAGGGAAGCTGACATACATAACATAACATAAAAGAAGTAGATGAGTAAAAGGATTCGCAGACAATACTTGCATTAGCCTCAAAGGAGCATGTCCCCTCAAAATCAACCCCCCCCCCAAAGTCTTAGCCATTCATAGTAATAGATGTGCAGCATGCAGATAATGTGAATGAATGTGTCCTGTGGGCCAGATTAATTTTTGCATGAAAAACATTGTAAGCAATTAAAAAACCACCTTGATCTAACAAAGTGGCATTTGAGGGGGAGGTACATTAAAAATACGAATACCAATTTATAATTTTGTTAGAGCGTGTCGTATATAAACTATGAAGGTCAAAAACCAAGATTTTGGTATTCGAACTCATGACGCCAGTGTTGTGAGACAGAAGTGCTAACCACTAAGGTATTGGTGTAGATCTTAACTGGTATTTGTTTTGGGTAATAAGGAAGAGTACTATTATCTAGCTCTTACATCTGTTGTACACATGCTGTATTGTTGTGCTTCTCACTCTAGTCTATATAATGTATTTATATTTCCAAATGAATGTTGCCTTAGTGACTCTTGGCCCTTCTCTGTGTGGAGGTTGTATGTACTCTCCTATGTATCGATAATGGAACAGTACGCTACGCATTTTGTCACGGTCCAAATTTTTAGCATATTTTATTTCTTAATGTAATACATATTTATTTATGCTAGCTAATTACATGCATTTGCATTCACATGCGCTCAGTTCAACTCACACAAAAACAAACCCATTACACAATCTTTCAGGTAGATGACAGATCATGTAAGAAGGTGTGTTGATTAAAAACATTACAAATACTTCAAAGTCATTTGTTCTAGGTTCCATAAATAGGTAAGTGTTACAACGAATAATTAGGTTATAACTTTGCTGTATAATACATTCCTGAGTGTGTTTTAACATTTGTAAACAAACCCTTCGCACCTCCCACAAATGCCATTACGTAACCCACATTTTTCTTATCTTTAAATAAGGAGCGGAAGTTAAGATGTGTATATTAAAATGAGCTAAAGATCCGTTGCATCTTATATTTTGTTTCGTAAAGGACTGAAGGTGGCCGTGCTTTTCAATTTTCCGTTCCTTATTGAATTGTGAATTTCTTATCTCCCCGTTTGTTCTCAAAATGCGCATTGCAACTTCCGCAACATATCTGATTGCTAATGAATCAGGCCCATAGATTTTAATTAGTCTCTGTTTTAATTTAGTTATACAGACTGATATGTGGTATTTTAGTGCATAACTAATAAAGGTTACAATTTAATTTTGATGCAACCATCCATATATCTGAATATTTGACAGTATTAGTAAACTGATTAATACAGTAACTGTTGAAGTGCACTACACAGATTAATATTTTCTCTTACATTTTTTGTTTCTTCACTTTATCCAGGTAATGTGACGCAATGATGTATCAACATTATGTGGCATTCTTCTATATTATGGATTTCAGCTGGTATTTTTTCTGAAGAAGCGCATATGTATATAGTGGTCCATTAGTTTTGATCATGTTTTAATTGGTAGCTAGTGCATGTCCATATGTCCAAAGATCTGTTTTTATATTAAGCCAATTATATACAGTATATATACATACATATATATATATATATATATATATATATATATATACACATCGATCAGCCACAACATGAAAAACACCTGCCTAATATTGTGTAGGTCCCACTTTTACTGCCAAAACAGCTCTGATCCATCGAGGCATGGAATCCACAAGACCTCTGATGGTGTTCTGTTTTGACTGGCAACAAGACATTAGCAGCCGATCATTTAAGTTCTGTAAGGTGTGAAGTGTAGCCTCCATGACTCAAAAGAGGTCACTGCCATCAGGGAATACCATTACCATGAAGAATTGTACTTGGTTTGAACTAATGTTTAGGTAGGTGGAACATGTACGTGAACTGGTGACAGGGTCATGGATGCGTTCACTCCCTACGCACATCAATGAGCCTTGCACACCCATGACCCTGTCACCAGTTCACCAGTTGTCCTTCTTTGGACCACTTTTGGTAGGTACTAACCACTGCCTCCCGGGAACACCCAACAAGACCTGCTGTTTTGGAGATGCTCTCACTCAGACGTCTAGCCATCGCAATATAGACCTTGTCAAAGCCACTCAGATCATCACGCTTGACCATTTCTCTTACTTCCAACACATCAACTTCAAAAACTGGCTGGTCACTTGCTGCCTGATATATAATGAGATAATCAATGTTATTCACCTCTCATGACAGTGGTTTCAATGTTGTGGCTGATCCATATATATATATATATATATATATATATATATACACACACTTATATACACACACTGTATATAAATGCTGTATATTGTGACAAAGAGAGAGATTTTCCACAGGGGTCTAAGAGAGGAATTAGGTGTCCAACTGACACACACAGTTGCACACATGTATAGCAGTGCAACTAGGTTAAGATATACAGGTGTAAGATGTGTGTCAAAGGAAAATTAAGACTGATTTAACTTGCATGCATTGAAACTGTTTTGAAAGTGACTTTTTCCAACTCCCTTTAAAGGCAAGGTGTGAGCATCACCTGTCCATCAAGCTAGGATTGTGGGAGGAGTGTCAAGTATATAAACCTGTATTGTGCTACTGTGAAAGGCGAGCGATGCCAAATAGTGGCCGGTGTCAACCAGAATGGCAACCGCAATGGTGGTGAGTAAAATGTATTGAATACCACTATCACACACCAAACTGTTATACAGCTGTCAGTTGAAGTGGGAAGATTGCTGTCTTGCAGAAAAAGCAAATATTTTGTTTGTGGAGAGACAGAGAAGGGAGAAATATTACTGTAAACTGTTCAGCACCTGTTTTGTTTATCAAAGTTTTAAAAATTCTAGTGGTTGTAGTGCCATACCTGGGTATTCACTGAGTTGTGAGTCGGGTGTGGTCCATAAAAAAAACCCTCCTGCACAGAAGTTTGCTGTTTGCCTGTGTGGGATGCTAAAGCACCTGTTGGTTTTTCAAATTGCCTGTGGAAAGTACTGGATATATGTAAAGATCAAGTTTGTAATTGTTAACAGTGTAAATTGTCTCTGCTTTAGCCAAGATGGGCAAGAAAAAAAATAAAATATGCCAAAAAAGAAAGTTTTCAAGCGCATGTGTCTGAAATTCAGTCCCAGCAGGAAAATTTGAAAAACCTGCACAGGGGTTTGCAGAGCAGAGATAAAGTTAAAATATCTCATGCTCTCTGCAGAAACCTGGTGTTACCTGCATCAGATTATATGGCCAGGGAAGAGTATGACTGCTTAGAAAAAACTTTTAGAGAAGAAAACCGCCGTCTTGTAGAACAAGTGTGGAATTTAAAGCAACAGTATTATGAAAAGATAAAAGCCCAAGAAGCTGTTTCTGAATCTTTGAGAAATAAGTTGCATGCGTTGCAAGATTTATATGGAGAAAGAGGAAAAACAATGCAGGCTCTTAAAGAAACTGCAGAGAGATTGCAGCAGAGAGCGTAGGAAATGCTGTTTTTGAATCTTTAAAAATGAGTTGCATGAATTGCAAGAATCCTATGAAGAAAGAGGAAAAGCAGTGGAAGCTCTTAAAGAGATAGCATCAGAGAAAGACGGAGAAATTGCTGTTTTGAAACAAAAGCTTGTCATGGTTTAGCAGGAACTGCACACAGCAAAAGAGTCTGTTAAGGAACTTGTGGAGTGTAAGTTAGAGAGGCTTTGTCTGGCTGTAAAGTATGAAGAGTTTGAATGATTGCTACATGAGGAAAAGACTCATAGACTTACAGATACGCTGAGTAACGTGACCAAGCGGTGGCATTAGCATCCTCTCAGAGGGACTTGATGAACCAAGGATGAAAGACTCAAAGTGTTTAAACCCAAGGTCCAGCAGCAACAAGTCTATTTTCCTAGCTTTTTTAAACTTGCCTGAAGGTCTAAAAAGAAAAAAATGGGGTGATTTTGAACCTTATAATCAATGATACATCATTATTTCATTAACCTTAAGTAAGTACTGTCATTGACCACTAGGCCAATCATTACAACAAGGCCCACTGCAGATATATAGTGAAGAGAGAGTTAGCAATTTGCTACAATTATTCAGCTGCCTATTCTGAGATCATGACATATGTCCCTTCCAGCCATACCTTAAAACTATATTACCAGCTAAAGGGGTGAATATTTTTAAAATGGCTGCAAAATTGGTTTGTGAGATGAAGGACCACTGAGAAGTTGCAATGTCCGTTATTAGTTTCTAATTGGTCCTCTTGGTCATATGCCTCTCCAAATAGTTAAACAGTCCAGGTTTATCTAGGGAGGTGAATTTGCAGACCAATAGGAAGCTGTGATCACTTTGCTACTGCTCAGCGCAGTCACCCACCATCACCTTGCTTAATGTTACTCTGCACAGCCTTGAGATGGATGGTCCTTGTAATGGAATCTTAATGCTCTGGGCCATTCCTATTATTAACTGCCACTGAAGCTGCCCACATAAATGTATATGTATATTGCAAATTCATATAAAAAAAAATAAAAAATTTAACAAAAAAGTACAAAAAAGAAAAAGAAGATAATACATAACAAAACATTTCCTGCCCAATGATTGTTTCAGTTCCAGTTACTTTCATCAGGGGCAATGGTTCAACACTACTACTAAGCTTTTATACCGTTCAAAGGCGCCATAAATCAGCTGTCTTAATTAGGCACTAATATATACCAACTATCTAATATCTCACTATCAAAACAGTCTAAATAATTACTAGCAGCTCTCAATATAAAAATCAGTAATGAATCTAACATATATACTCAGCAATGAGTTACACACAACTAACTAAATATCGGATCATTAATCTATACAAACAAGGTCTGTCTCCCTCAATCGCGTTCACAGATCCATGGAAATCCCATACCAATGTAAATGGAGTGTCAAGGTTTAAATAAAACAAATAGTCTAATAAAGATTGCTTGATTTCAGCTGTAAAATCTTGGATAACGAAGTGATTAATTTAGTCAACAGGGAATCTATTGTGACTGCTGAATGGTCTAGCGACATTGTGGTTGAAATATTAGTCTGTGGATGCAGGGAGACATTAAAGTGATCTCCTATTAATATAAAGCCTTGATTAATTTGAGTTAATATTTGAAAGGAGTTAAAGTAATATAGGAGCTATATGAGGGGCATAAATATATGGTAAGATATTGTGAGAGTTAATAACTGATCCCAAAAAGATGAGGAAACAACCCACTACCTTGATAAATAGTTAAGAAAGTGGCGTGCACACACTGCTCAACAGCTAGGCCATGTCCCATGACAGCTACGGAGTTCCAGGTATTGCTTTTCGATCTACAGTACGATACTGCTCTAGTTAATGCTATATCGGAACCTTATATAAAAAAAACAACATTTCAGCCGCAAGACTTACTAAGTTAGAAGTTTTATTTTTATTTTCTTTGTCTTTACCTCAAACCTCTAAATGACCTGTATTTAATCCTGCTAAGGATATGTCTTAAAAACCACACTATTATATTGTATTTTGTTAATGGTTATTTATGAAATTAAAGTGGTCTTCTCCCCTTGTATCTGGACATGATGTATTTTATCAGCATGACTCAAATCATGTGTTGTTTTCCATGAATATAGACAGTTCTAGAAACAATGGGGTTACCTTAAATATACCCTTAATCTTCACGCAGTGCAAAGTATGTGCGTATCTAGAGCCAAATTTGAGATTATATGGAGCAATTGGCAAGCACCTATGTGCCCATTAAGTGGTCAGAACTAACATTATATCGACCTACAGAAATATTAGAATTTAATGTTAACTAATGTAATTTATATAATTTATGAAGCCAATATCATGCTATCTTTGATATGATAGAATATGTCAAATGTTGTCACGGTCTGCTGCTATAGAGACCCATCAAATCTCCTATGCAGTCAAAGTTAGTATATATTGCTCCATGGCTAAACAATATGGTTCCCATACATTGACTAGACTGGAGCAGATACTGGGAAATAGAAATTGGTACGCTATGATCCAGTCTCTATGCATATACACAAGAAGAAAGAATTGAAAATGTGGAAACTAAAACTGCAGACAGATTCTGCTGGAGTTGATCCTGGGTCTTGCGGTTTTGGGAAGCATGGTGCTTTCTGGCCAGCCACAGCAGCAGTTGTTAATCTCCACTCTTATTCAGAAGAACTTCTTCATTATGAATTTGCTGGGATAATGCCCAGTTTTGCCTACAGCCCACTTCCTATCATTAGCCAATTCCCTGTTGTCCAGGTGTATATAAATCTGCAGGCAATTGCACAAACTATCATATTATTGTGCCTTGGGCCTTAATCGGCATTCCTGAATCTCGCTTTTGGCTTTATATGACGATCCTCTCAGCTCTAACTCCCCTGGTGAGTACAATTACCCAATCTAGTTCTGACTCATTGGCTATGTCTCCAGTTATAATTTTGGATTGCCCTTCTGCCATCAGCTACTTGGATTCATTCCTACTTATAATCAGCCTTTACCTTTTTGACAAAATAATGGGGGCCACATATGGATTCCGTTTATCACAAATCCTCCTGAAATGACCTTAGTGCCATTTATGCAAAACCTGCAAACACAATTTATCTCCAAGCAAGGTCGGCAGCTCCTGCACAGTCAATACTGTTATTTACCATTGTCTGTAAGCACAGAACCTGAACCTAAGGTTGTGCTTCCTTAGAAACATGGAAGAGATAATGCCTAATATATGTAATGCTGCCTGATATTTCAACTAAAAACACATACTTACGCTATGCATTCTTTCAAGGTGGGAATGATGCTTACAATGTTCAAAGGGGACCCCATTTTTGATACAAGCCACAGTTCTGAATTCTCTACAGTTTTTGCTGGTCTTTGGTCAGACTGTTAATAATCCCCATAGGTTAACCATAGTCAAAGAAGTAATTTCTAATCTCTGCTGATAGCAAAGCTCTGTCCTGGTGCACACCATCAAATCCAACAATGAGTGGAGGACATAGACAGGAATATGGAAGCCAGACATTACCAGTACCACAAATTGCTCAAATATTATATAAAACACTACATAATCATAGACACTCGTCATACACAATGGCGTAAGAAGAAGCACATTGAGCAGCAATCTACAGCACTCTTGTCTTCCATGATACCTCCAGCCAAAAACCAAATCTCCAGAATAGAAGAACCAAAGCCAGAACCAATGCTGGTTGGGGGGTATAAGGCCCATTCACTAATAAACAATGGGCCTGCAGAAGGGAATAGAATCTTAGCCCATATTGTACTAACCCAAGGCATTTCAACTTTACCTCTGAAGATGGGTAAAAAAACACCGTGACCATAAGAGTGAGGTATCTGGGTCTTACCAAGTCTTATTCCCTGTGGATGAACCACTTAAGTCCACCTACTATGATCCCTCATTGTTATGTATCCCTGAAGCTCCAGCTCTTGTTCTATACTCAGACTCCAGTTGCTCCAGCTCTTATTGACTACAGCTCTATGTGCTACTTTATAATTAACAGATAAATTCAACAGCATCAAATTATTACCAGCCAAAGGACTAATTGTTTCAACTGGAGACTATTGATTGCTCCCATATCACCTGAGGACCTTTGACTGTTGAGAGAATTCCTTTTCGTTTGGAGGCCTTTAAAGGACACAATGAATTAATCATGTTGGATGTAGTCAAATCACAATTGTTCCCTACAATTATTGGAATTCCATGTTTGGTCACACAAACCTCCTTATAGACTGGGTCCAGAAGACGATGTACACATCAGTTCACTGCACCTAACAGTGACTAGGGACATTTAACAAGTTAAAGGACATTGTTCGATTCATTCCCAGTGGCGCTTCCATCATTCAGGAAACTTACCGGGACTATTATGCATCTTTTACAAAAAGGAGGACCCTTCATAAGCCTTATGATTGTCCAATTGATCTGTTGCCAGGAGCCCAGATAATATTTGAGCATATTTACAAACAGGGAAAATATAGTCTGCAAATTACGGAGAGGATTTATTTGTCCTTCTACCTCAACACCTTAAAATGTGGGGACAGATTTATAGTTGGGATACGGCATGTCCTAGATCAATTTTAAATTTCAGTGTAGAAATAAAGCTATCAAGTATTTGTGTGCAACATTAAAAAACAGCCAGTATTTAACTTATGTGCAAAATAAAACTCTACTTTGCACTTATTAAATTGTAACATGGTTTGTCCAGAAGCAAATTTACTCCATTTTTCTGCTTTGCTCTCCTTAATGACTCAGGCCCAATGTGTTGTTTGATGACACCCTAGACCGATATGTGTTAGTCTATCTGGATGATATTCTCATCTATTTCAAATCACAAGCGACACAGGAGATCAGGGGGTAAATGTATCATACTCCGGTTTCTTCAAGTCGCCGGAAATCGGCGAGTTGACAGCTAAAATTTAAAGCGGCGCTGCCTTGTAAAGGCAAGTTTCCCTTTACAAGGCAGCGCCGCTTTAAATTTTAGTTGTCAACCCGCCAATTTTCGGCGACTTGAAGAAACCGGAGTATGATACATTTACCCCCAGGTCAGTAATGGAATGTTCAAGGGAAGTCCGTTGATTTATGGTGAAATTTCACATGCATAATGTTTTGCAGTGGAATAGGCAAAAGTTCCTGTGATACAATATGAATTCTGCCAATGCTTTGCCATTCTGTAGAATGCAATTCCACGCTGTATATTTTACCTTATATTTTGCAGACTTTATAGTTAAGTGGAAAGGCCCTACAACAATTTTTATTGTTTTTGCTCACCATTCAAAGTTGACCATTTCTTAAAGAGACTTTGCACTAACATTACTGATATAACTTGAAACAGCACTGTCTTCACTAGTTTAAACTGGTTTTGTTATGTACAGACATATTGAAATGTTTAATAGGCAATAACTGTCTGATTGCTTATAGTTATGTATGCTTATATTGACACAAAACATATTTTCGGATAGTAATAACCTTCATTGGCATCTTATTTCTTTTTAAGATATTGCTGCATTTCACTATATAATTGTTATATAAGTTACTTTAAACCTGAGCATGCATATTAATCCAGTTACCAAAACTATTGCTATATTAGATTTGTTAAGACAGTCGCACATTGTCAGAGTTGTCCAGATTGAATACATTGTAGACTTTAATAAAGAATATCTTCTTTTTCAGGCCAAACTTATTTTTACTATTAGTCTATAAAAGAGCTGGGATTCTGACTGTTGTTTCATTTCACTGTGCACAGTAAGGCAAAATACTTCTGGTAAGTTGTACAAAATTTTGAGGCCAAATATGGACTAAGGTGAACATTTTATGTAACTTTTTGAAATTGTTGCTCACCTTTATCATAAACCATCTAAGGTAAAATCCATACCATTTCATATTTAACTTTAATAGTCAATTCCTGATTCTATCTTCAAACAAATATATAGCTTCTGACCTTCTAAAACATACAGAAACCCCATCTAAGTTACGCAAGATAAAGCCCATAAAGTCCAACTCAAGTGTCTTGTTATATATAACACAGTAATCATTACTCAGCATATGTTCTACATAACTTAAATCATTCACATGCTGTTTATAACATATCTCTTTTCTTACTAGCTTCCTGAAACCACTTAGAGTATGCTTTCCAATGTACAATACTTACTCCACTGTTCTTATCCAATGCACAGTGAAGGCTTTTTAATTTATTTAAAGTAAAAGCACTTTCAAGGGGAAACTGATTTGTTTTTTTTTGTTAGAAGCATGTTTCAGTTCTGCCTGTACTGTAAGGTTGTTTGTTTTTCCATAGCGTATACAATTATATTCTGCTGGTGTACTGGATTATGGGCATTTTCTTTTACCTGCCTCCATCTTGTAATTCCCAATTAATTCCTGCACATACTTCTAAAATTATTAAGAAACAAAATGAAAGTAGAAGAATTTTGCATCTCAAAATACGTGTCTTGGACAAACCAGGTTTCAGAGTGTACTATCAATAAATTCAAAACAAAGGGCTTTGAATCTCAGACACGTATCCTAGTCATGCCAAATGTATGGTCATCAATCACTTGAATTGAAGGCTTCCATCTTGTAACAGACCTTGTAAACCACAATTATCTCAGGAAAAGATAAAGGGTCAGAAAGTTCCATGGGGTCAAGACCATGTATAGTGTCAGACCAGGTAACCACGTTCACTCTATGAACACACAGGGACTCCTTAATTCATGACTTGTGCATTCATCATACCAGCATAGTCTATAGTACAACTTTTTTAACTATTCTTGAAGTTACTACAACAAAAATTCCTAAACAAAAGAGAATGAAACGTCAGGACTTTTGCAGTCACATTCAGTAAGGCCTAGCAGCAAGGAGAGAGACAAAAGGAAATTACTGAGACAAAATCATTGAGAAAATGTATCTTACCTAGTAGCATGTCTGGGTTTGAGAAAGGTCCAATGCGCTGGTTTTCCACTTCTGTAGCCGTTTTTCATCCCGCTTCTTACACCACACCAAGTAACTGCTGTGGTAATTGGCCACCTAACATGCTTCAGAATGTTGAATGATCAGAGGTTCTTTAGTCAAAAGCAATGGACAGATAAAATTATCAGAAGGCAATCTGACAGAGACCCCATTAAGGTTTTGCCCTGACAAGCATTATAAATGCAGAGTTTGTTTAAAAAAAATGTAAAAAAAATGTCATATGCTGTACATAATTAAACTTTAGCTTGTACAACAAGTACAAAGCAACATTACCAATATAAGAAAATCAGAGACATAGCATACGGTAATATGCGCGTAAATACCGTTAATACGGTAATTTACTCGCTGGATTTCAGGGAGCTGCGAGCTGAAATCCAGCGAGATATTACCGTATTAACGGTAATATTTTTAGAGCGCAAGTATGTAGCGGAACTCGCTAACAATTGAATAACCCCCATAATATTGAATGCACCTAATTCCATGAGACTTAAAATTTAATTTTTTCTAAGTCATATACACTCATGTACACATATTTATTTGCTAACATAGTTAGAAAGTTAACTATTAACCCTTACACTCTAATATAATGTGAGTCCTGTAACTACCTTTTTTTAAATCAGGACACTTCATGTACTTCATATAACTTGGCATTTGGTCCCCTTCCTTGGTCATCTCATGTTACCCTGCTGCCATAATCTAAGTATCTATCAAATTTTATTGAAGAATCATCTCACAACCACAGGTTGGCCCTACCACTACCACTACCTTTCCTGTTCCCTACCACAATTTGTTACCAGGATAACAAATTGTGGAACAGGAATTCATTTTCCCTCATTTTCATCCTGCCAACTGGTTTCCATTGTCAAAAATCATACTAACAGTGATGATGTATGCTTGACCCTTCTTTCCTCTTCTGGGAGATGGATATTGGAGTTTCCTGTCACTCTGTCATAGAGAAGTTTCTCAGCTCTTTACTCTTTCACTCCAGTCAGTTACAATATACAAGCTAAGATTAAACAGATTTGAGTAGTGTGGTCATATGACTGACTGACATCATAATTAGCTCTTGTGATGTCACTCAGCTGATAACTGACAGTTCTGAACCAGTGTTCCAGGCTATCAGTGAGCAAATGAATACTCAATGCTTATTCCTGTCACTTTGTCTATTAGATTTGACATCATACAGTTTAAGATAAGCTTATCTCATATATGAAATACTATTCACAATCAAGTTACCAAAGTTTTACACATTTTATAAAAACAATGGTAAAATGACAAATGAATATTGCTCAAACCTTTGGGATATAATTGATATTAAAATATATGTACTGCTATCACAGTAACCGAGGACAGCCAAATTGTTCTTTAAAAATTGTATGATTACATTCTTTATTATTTATTATCAAGCTGACTGACGTCAGGTCCATGTTAATGAAGGGATATAACCTAATTATGAAAAGCAATCTCTACACAGGATTACCACTCCTTAATACCACAATCACCTCACTGCTACAATATAATTATAACTTTGAACTGTAAAACATACTAAACTAATTTGCAAGTTAACTCAGTTTATTAAAATACTGAATTATCTGTGTAAACATCACAAGTGCCTTTCACATGTTAACACACTAGTGGTGTATGAAGTTTTCACCAGAGACAAATCATAAACTATATAATTTCCCCGGATTTTCGACACCTATATAAAATCACTTTGTGCACCTTCATAAGATCAAATCTTATAATTATAATTTACAACATGGGGTGCATTATTCCATTTATTATGTATTGTATGTCTTCTGTGACCCTTTGCTGCCAGGATATATGCTAAAATTGCACCCTACTAGGCTCTAGCAATTGTACTCTTTGTTTTATTTCCTACTCTACCCAAGCTAATTTTATACTGTTTGAGGCAGATAGGGAATTATTGTGGTACCACAAGCTAGTAAATATCTTTTTAATTTAAGAGCATTATACTGAAAAAGAGATAAATGTGTAAGCATATATATGTGGTTTATTTAGATTTTTTTTAAACAAAATGTTATTAATTGATTTTATTGAAGAGGGGGGATAGTGGGAGAGCAACTCTGATTCAAATAAGCAGATACATGGAAGTGATTAAAAAAAACAAAATTAAATATCCTGAGTCTTCAGCATCTGCATTATAGTTAATCTTGACACTTCTACACGAGCAGATCATGTAAGCAGATGTTTATGTACAAAAATATTTGTGTGTAACTTTGACTAGTTGGTTTGTAGGATGTGTCATTTTATCAGAGATGAGTACAAAAATCACAGAAGAGGCTGAAAATGAGACATTAATATAAGTGGAATATGATTTCTGATACTGAATTTGTAATACCATGGTAGTATGTTATGTGGAATAGCTTGTCTAATCGACTTCATCTGTTATGTATTCCAATTTAAGCGTCCTCTACACTTTTTCCTTCCAAAGAGTTATTAGGGGGAAACAAGCTTTTCTAAGCTGCCGTATTTGTAGCATTAAGGAGATGAGTAGCTAATCTATTACTAGGTGAATATTAATCAGAAGGGATACCCAGAAGGCTTGGCCAATTGGATAGCTGTATATTTGTAGCTAATAATTCAGTGATAATCATTCTATGCGGAATGATTTTATAACTTGGCAGTACTACCAAATGTGTGCCATTATGCCTCTATTGCTGCAATTTCTCCAGCATTTTGCTGAGGTTAACAGGCACATCTTAAAAAGCTAAGGGAAACGCGTGGTATGGGACGTAAGATTTATAGGGATGGCATCCTAAGTGTGGGATAGGCTTTGCAGTATATCCTGTGAAGATGCCACCGAAAGGTTTAAGATATTCTACCCACGTTTCTGCGAGACTGATGTAAACCAAGGACTGTGTCTACGAAGATATCGATACTGAAAAACTTTATTACAAGAAACTTTTCATCCAGATGAAGAATTGCTGATAGGTATCTTCATAGTAAATAAAATTAACTAAACATTTGTAGAGGATTACAAATGTTAAACAAGGTGTTAGATGTAAGGTGACAAAATGTATACAGTATTTATTAGTTGATTCCATATTTTGATTTAGAATATATAGGTTTGTATTTTATATATTATAAAAATGAATTATATATATTGAGAAAGTATGTTTAATTTATTGTTACAAATAGATATGATGTCAGAAAAGTGATAACTAATAATAAAGAACAGAACAGGGACCATAATTTAAGCAGTGATTACTGGTAAGTGCACAGGCTGGTGAGTGTTGTGCTGGAAATTAAGAGAGGCAGGTGACGGTTTGGTATTTGAGTATTCAGCTAGAGAAGTGAATTAGCAAAGACAGAGAGAGGAACAATAGTGGTGGATACAAAAAAAACAATGCAAGTCCCACAATGTGTTTCCCATAGCGACTGTCCAAAGTATTCATATGAATATTCAGCTGAGCTACAAAGGATTATCATAGAATTATTGTGCTGAAATACTCAGATAACATTTATATTGATTCTACAGCTGAAAGGCTATTACAGTAGATACGGCATGTGCTGTATTTCAATATTCATTTGGAAGTACTACACTTAACTAAAGACAAACAGTATGTATACAATCCATGATCTCCCATAATAATCAACATTTCAGTTAGTATCATTTATTATGTGGTGTTAATGTCACTTTTACATGCTAAGGATTCATTTAAAACTGTATGTTCAATGTGCAAAACATATAATGGCACAACTACAATTACAATAAATTAAGTGTATTATTTTTAATTAATTAATCTATTTTATTGGAAGGTGGATGGTGGATGGAGCCACAGCTCACACTGGTCGAGAACTTGGTCAATCTAGTTCTCTAAAATAAAAAACCATAGAGAGAACTTTAAATATTAAGTTCTGCAGCAATGTGAGGAATATACAGACTGTAATTCAGAGAATACAGAAAGAGATATATAATGAATAGCCCCTTTAATGTTTTTTTGTTTTGTTTTTTACCAAAACAACATTTTGTCACAAACTTAATATTAGGGAAGTGCTGTTAAAAATATTGAAAAGATGCATGTTTTAATGAGTAAAATCACATTAATTGATTTGCATAATCTATTTATCTTTTACCATGCTATTGATAATAGTCAACACGAAAACCAAAGCGTTTTAGTGAGAGGTGATAACTGTACCAAAGAAGGAAAACGTCAGCGAGAGTTGCAACTAAATAGAGTTCCAACACTAACCAATTGTAAAGCACCTAAAAAAGTGGCTTAATTGAAGATCACCCAAGAAAGGTGTAGAAGGCGAGAGACCAATCGGCAGTTTCTCAACATAAGAAAAACAAAAAGGCCCAACTCTCCCAGTAGTGGGCTTCTGGCATTCTGTTTTGGTTAGTGGTGAGAACAAGTTTAACTTACTGGTGCGGATGATTGATCAGGCCCTGAAACCAGAATCTACTGACTCAATAATTACAGGGATGTATACAAAGGTATTTTCCAAAGAACATTCATGCTGTCTGTGAAAATGTTTTTTTTGCAGCAAGATAATAATTTGGAGCAAACATTGCATTTGGGGCCTGCTTTAAAGTCGGACGCAAGTCTATTTGCGCCATATAAAAATGCAACTTGTGTGAAATTTGTTGCACTGTGCGTGCCACAACTTTCCCCTGTATTTTCAATTGAGCGTATCTTATATCGGTGCCTGCTCATGCTTGGAGAGGTGGGTCAGGGGCATTTACATGTATGTTTAAAATAGTAGCGGTATTAACATGCCCAACAACTAATTTCTTTAGAGATGCATCAGATTATGTCTAGCACATATATTTAACATATGCCTTTTAGGAGTTGTAGCGTTACTTGTCTTACGGGCCTGTTGCAAATTACTGATTTGATGATGATGGCTGTATTTTAGTTCCAGATGTATCTAAAATGTAAGTGTAGGGTTGCATGTTTGTGCAAAAGTTTAAATTTTACGTTTAACTTTAAATGAGGCACTTCATGAGGAAATATTTTAAAGATAATTTTTGTTAAAATATCAGTTTACTAAAGTGAATCATTGTTGAATCTATGTTTTATTATGCAGCCATAACAAAGATCTTCTATCAATTCTCATTGCATCCCAAGATGGCGATAGCAATAGAAGGATTGAGGCAGTATGTGTACCACCTTGACCCTTGTTTCATAGATTTCCCCATGCAAAGTTTGAGAAGCCCAGCAAATCTCTTCACCAGCGTGAGCTACCACCAGCAATATCATGTAGCCCTGGTTAGAAAGGGAGACAGGGCTTTTCTACCATTAATAAAATGACCTTTGTATCTTAATCCCATAGTGCATATATGGACTTAGAGAGAAAGAAATGTAAAAATGCAGATTTTTTTTTTTTTATATGACTGATTTCAATTGACTTGTGTGAAATTTGGGAACACGTGACTTCTTAAACCACCTGGAACATGGCAAACAGAATAACTAATCGACTGACAGCTGTTATTAAGGACAAAGTTCTACTAATGACAATTATTTTAACTTTGTACATTGCTTCTTGTTGCCCCAATTCAAATGTTGTGTAAAAATGGCTGTTGTTTTAGTAAACACAATTGTTTCTTATTTTGAAATTCCTAAAAAATTATTTATCAGGCAGATATTTTAAGTGCACAATTTGCACAATTAATTAAGAAACTGAATATCAAAGTTTAAAATGCACAAAATATCAACAAAATATGTTAATTAAAACATTTATATATATATATATATATATATATAAATTCCAAAATATATTTGTTATATGAATTTTTATACTTACCTTTACCAAAAATTAAATTTCATATTAAAAGAGAAACTTTAAGATGTCAACCCTTTAATCCATTATTCATTTGGCTGTGGATAAAGTAAAACACTTGAAATCTATAAAAACTACAAATAGATATTACTGTTATGACATTATATTATTACACATTTAAATATTGCACTAATTCAGTTTCTCCGAAAAGCTTTAAGTAAAGTCTATAGAGGGGGTTCTCGTTCAGTTGCTAAAGGAACCACTTCTATATTTTACAGTGTTCAGATAAAGTATTTTTGCACCAATTTGATGTAAAACTAAACACAGAGCCCAAAAAAGAACCACGAGCTCAAGCACTGCAATTAAACATAATATAACAAATACATGACAGTTTGGTTTAATGTATTGGTGTCAAATTAGGTGACAGCAGAATTTACTAAATTAAAAAAAAATACATAGTAACAATTAATTTTGGATAAACGTATAGGTGAACCTTTGTGGGGTTTATTTTTAATTCAATTTGCTTAATTTATTATTAGAACTACAATTGAAATCAAATAGCATTTTTTCTAACATTAATGTAGGAATGATGGTAATTTTCAATATAGATTTATATAATTAACTATCTGCTCTAGAATAGACAAAAACACCTCAAATAATAGGATTTATGCAAAAATATGCTGAAAAGAAAATTAATAAATATTAACTGTCTAGAATATACCTCATTAAATAAAAAAAAGGTCATACTAAATACATAAACGTACACAAGCATCATGGTAGAATTGTAGATATAAATTATAAGAAAAAACACACAGATTACATTAGGTAATTATAAACATCACCAAACACTAAATGGATGACAAAGTGGATTCTAATGTACATTTAGGAGTCAGTGGAATCATTCTTTGGAGAGCCAGTGGAATTGTTTACAGACATAGACCTATGTACCAGACCCAAATAGTAGGATATGGGTTCATTTTATATATCATAGGTTCTATATTGGTTATTAATGAAGGATAGGACCTCAATATAGCATTTGTTGGCGCCTCCAGAATGCCTTGACTCAGACAATGTTAATTAAATATTAATTTACTAATTTATTAATAAACTAGGTTTTCATGATATTGTAAGACTATTTTGTCCACTCCCTTCATTTCTAAAAACTCTTCTAAACAACATACTGAACATGTATACATACATACATACATACATACTCAACAGTATCAAAGGCAATATAATAATTCCATATGCATCCATTTTACACATATTGTGTATATTTAACCTGCGTGTGTCTAACTGAAGACGGGTTAAGACGTTCTGGTTAACAATAATCCAATAAAGTCTCTTTACAGAAATATTAAAGCTTATTATCTGACATTTCGATACATAGTGTACCTTGATGATGGGGTTAAGAATAACTTCTATATTAAACATCTCTCATATAAAATAAAATTAATATTAGAAGTATTCCTAAGAGGTTACTTTCGTTACAATATATCTCTAATCTTTAGATTTATGTGACAAAGTCCAGAAGTGCACTAAGTACACAATAAACTAAAGCTGGGTACACACTACAGAAATTTCGACTAACTTTTTATGCTGAGCGATTTTACATGTGACCGATGTTCCGATCGCTCGGTCCATGGACTGCATACACACCAGCCTTGTTTAGGACGATAAAGGGAAGAGCGGACGTCCCTTTAGCGACTTTTTACAGCCATGTTGTCGTGAGCAATGACTGTAATTTCGTACTCACTGTTGTGGATCGGTCGGAAGTTTATACACACTACACAGCGGAAACTAGATTGGAACGAAAATATTAAACGGTACGACCAACCAAATGAGGCGACAATCATCCATTTGGGCAGACTTTCGACCATCGTGTCACTACACACACTGACCCGACTTGTGAATGAGCGGTCGTATGTCGGCTGATTGAGCCGATTATTGGACGAAAACCGTGTAGTGTGTACGCAGCTTAAGATATCAAAGTTTTTGACAAGAGCAAAATGTAGCTAAAGTTTAAATGGAAGAAATCTATCTAAATATCTTGTCACTTAATTCAGATTATTGTTGAATTGTCATATATATATATATTTATATGTGTATATATATATATATATATTTATTTTCAAATGGGTATTTAAAAATATAAGTATGTACTTCAATATTGGTGTTATGTCCAAAAATATATATTATGTTCCATCTTCAATCCTTATAATGTATTAATAATCATTATTCAGTTGGTGTAGTTAATTTGCCTATCTGAAATAGTCTTTGTAGATGTACAAAATAAATATTCCTCAAATAATTGTCTTCAAATTCACTGTTACTTCTCCTAAAATGGGACTCTAGTGGAAAGAGAGAACAATACCACGTTTCCCAGTCATACAAGACATGTATTGGAAGGATCTGCCCAACCCGTCCTCCATTACAAGTCAACTTTACTTCATCACAACATGAGAGCACAAAATGGCCGCCAGTCTCTCATGGCTTCCTCCCCTCACTCCACGAGCCAGAGAGGGGCGTGGTGTCCACGGTTGGCCACATCCAAGAGTCATCGCTCAAGGACAAGTGCAGTGTCTCCAAATCAACTTTTTTATTGCCTGTATTGTCTTTAAGGTTATCGTGTTTCACTACTTGTGTTTTGCCAAAACGCTTCGTGTAAACCAAGATGGCAGCCAAAGACAACACAAGGCAGAGCCTCGTTCTGGTGGTGACATGAGTAATGGGAGCTCTTGGAAACACTCCTCCCCGACACCAGCTGCCTTCCTACCCCACCCCCACCCTCAGACACTTCCCCCGCTGCGGATGCACAGAGCTGCACGTACTCCAAGCCTAGAAACAACGTCGCTCCCTCCGCCGTCCGGAACTATTTACTCCCCCTTCTGTCGCAGTGACACCGAGTACGGCGCCGCGGAATAGCCTGCCCTTCTCATATGTCTATATTCGCTGTATAATGTAGTTATACAGCAGACGCTCAGCGGATATGGGTTAAATAAGAAGCGGTCTTAGTGCCAGTTGGGGACGGTGGACTATTTTCCAAGAGAGACGTGTGACGGCCCACGGCCGCTTGTGTATATTATTAGCTAAGCAGGCGGATGAATACGGTGTTGTGGTATTCGTCACTGGATTCCCCAGCGCTGTAGGGGGAATCGCTTTAACTTGGAGTGGAGGCGGCTATTGGGGAGGGGCTACGGGACTCCTTGGCAACTTGCGCTTGATCGGCAGTGTGTTTCCTCCAATCGCTGCTGGGAGTTGCTTCTGCCGCCCCGCCTCCGCCCTCTTGCGAACCAATGGCGGTCTGAGGGGGCGTGGCGTGGACGGTGAGCGTGCAGTGTTTGTCCTCCTACCCTGCATAGTAGTGTTCTGGTGCTGGACCGAGCTGGGCGACTGAGGGGGCAGCACAATAGACTGGGCAGCCCGGTGAGCGAGGGACTGGCTGACACTAACGTGCTGACAACCGGTGTATGAGAGCGTGACCACGGTGAGTACCGGGCAGCTAACGGCTGTAACTGCCGCCTGGGCTCTCAGCCACATAGGATGCGGTCACCGTGCTGACACTGCTGACTGCACTGCTGATGGGCTCTGGTACAGTGGGTAGGGTGAGGGGTGATGTGTCTCTGCCATGCACTGCTGTATGCATGATGGGCAATATACTAATATTATGTGTAATGCCTCTGGGCTGCATTGTAACAATTCGCTTTGTTGGACTTGTCTATTAGTGGGGAGGATATACTGAGCATGTCCTGTGTCTTTACCCCATAGTAACTGCATGTAGATCCTATGTTGCATGTAGATCCTATGTTGCACGTAGATCCTATGTTGCTACATGTTTTGTAGCCCCCTCCCCTTTTCATTCAACTTCTCCTTGGTAAATGTCAATAATGTCAAATGTCTGCCAAGTCCAGTCTGGCTGCCTAAATTCAACTTATACATTTGTATGGTAATATAGAAGAAATAAAGGGGGATTAAAACAGAATCAAATATTTGGTTTGCAATTACCCCCCTCCCTTGCAACCGTCATGTGTGTCACCTCTCTCAGAAGTAAACATTTAGCCATCAGTCCAAAAAGTTCATGTGTTGTCATTGGTATGCAATGAAGGGGCGTGTACTTGTGGTAGAGCTCACATGCACCCAATCCATCAGCTTGGTCATTGGAGTCATCGGTGTTTCTGAAACACCAGCAACGCCCTATTTTTATTTTTTCCTTTCTTGATGAGTAACACAAACATACACTCTAAATGTGTGCATTATGTTATGACCCTTTCATTGATATGAGAGCAGTTTCTAACTTTCATCTCTTTAATGCTTTAGGAGTTGCAATGATGGTGCTGACGCACCAGGAGAGCTTGAATGTCTTGGTTGGGCAGAAATTTTCTGCTGTGTTGGGGAATGACTTGCAGCTGGACCACGCGCAAGTGTTGGAGTGGCCGTGGAAATATGGTGTCATCCGAGCCGCCTCCCACAAAGATGTTAACTCTCCTGATTTAAAGGTATGTGTTTGTTTGTTTTTTGTTACAATACTGTTTGAGTTATTCTAATATTGCTATTGAGTAAGTATAATGACTTGTAACTAAGAACATTGTGTTGATGACTGTCTGGTCGTGATCACGTCAGCGCAATAGTCAGCACAATACTTCTTTCTTTTGTTAGTGTAGTCTGTCATCTACGAGGCTTGTAATCAAACTCATTGTTTCTCATCTTCTGTCATTTTACTTGGTGATGTCTTTCAATAGTTGGCTATCAAAGGCTAGTGACGCAATGGTAAATCTGGTGGCAAATATTATTGCATGGGCTTTGAGTCACACACTTTTCGTGCACTTGTAGTTAGGTATGTCTGGTTCTGTTTGCTACATACGTAGCGCATCAACTGTATTTTTCAGTTGGGAATATTAATCTGAAAGGAGAACTGTCGCACTTGTCAAAATCTGTGTACCATGGCTGCAACATGCTATTTTCTGATCTTCATTGGCCATCGTGCATTCGGAATAAGCCCTGTTTGTATATTGGGCTGGATATCTTTTTGAATCCCCAAACTCCTTTGGCAGTCGAGTATAAGCTGTGTTCACCATACTATGGGGGGGAATTCAATTAGTCGCAAAGTGTCTCCGGAACGTCGGTGAGACACTTCACGGTGGAGACTTGATGGAAATCGAGCAGAGATTTCTACTGTAATTGCCGGCAATGTGCGCAGCGCGATGTCTGCGTGCCACATCACTGACAATTGAATTCCATATGCAATGTACTAAGTGTGTGATATGTGCCTATATGTGAGCCCTCTCGATGAGCTTATTCTTCCTAAACTAGTCATTTTGGTGCCTGTCCTTGGGTGCCCTCAACAATGAAGATTTAGTAGATCTCCTATGAATTAGCTCAGATGTTTTAATTATTGACTGATGCATTTAATACTATTGATATGTGTTACTTTTAATTTGTTCTGTGTATTTTGAAAACATGCAAGTATTGACTAATAAAGTATTGTTAGAAACCATTGCTTAAACTATACAAATGGTGGAGTTGTGTTGGAAACAAATTACCTTGAATGTTTTCTGTGACATGTCTTACTACAAGATGGTAAGCTGCTCTAGGTAGGTAGGACTACATGCGTGGGATTCAGTTTTTGTGGTAATTCTAAATCCATAGATAGACTGACACGCATTTTGCTGTCTGCCAAAACTTGCCTTAATTTAACGGCGTGGTAGACATTCAGGAGCATGGTGCTGTGTCCACAAAAGCAACTTACAGTCCTGAAATGTTGACAAAATACATGGGGACTTTGACCCATGAAACGTGCAGCTGTAAAGCTCTACTTCTCATGTCATTGGTGATGCCCAGGACAGTTATGATTGGTTCTTGTAGGGAACACAAGGATGTGGAGCTTGCACATCGCTCTGACCAATCTGCAGCAGTGTAAACGCACGTGGTTCTTATCGTTAGCTGGTACACTCGGGTGCATGTGTATGTCCGAAGATGGCAAGGATTCTGTGAAATAGCTGCAACTTTGTAAATTTAATTGTACCAAGTGGTTCTAGCAAGAATTGTGGTGGGGTTGGAGGCTGGTAGCAGACAATCTTTACTTAGAGTAGCAATAACAACTTCTCTGATAATATGTAAATTTCTACAGTAAACATTACAAGTTCATTTACAGGAAGGAGTAACAACATGTTTGTGTTGTTCAGGGGAGGAAACACGGTAGACAAGTGTGTTTGGACATCCTTACCATTTTTTTGCCTCATGCCTTGTTGGTGACCCTTTCAACTTATATTCTAGGGGTGTTTTCTGGTACATTATAATTGTTAATATTCTCTTTTTATACTGTCAAATCTTCATGTAACATTGATTGACAATCTAAATATAACAACATTTTTAAATCGTTTTGGAGGTGCTTCACAGTACACACAGTAGTTTAAAGCAAGTAAGATTGTAAACTTTCTGCACAGCGTAATATTGTGTGAAGTTTATTGGATGATTGAAGTTGGTCAGCTTGTATTTGCATGCATTGATAGCTATGTCTGTACTGTCAATGTTTAGCAAGACAAAACACAAATGGTAACCAGCTTGCTATTTATTGTACTGAATAAGGATAATGATAGCTGTACTCTCCAAGGATTGACATATGGAGCCAATGACATGGAGGGGGGTAGAGATTGACATATTGGAAATTTTCAGGCTATGTGGTAGTTGGTCTTTATGTTGCTTGTATGATTTTGCCATAGACTAGCAGGAGAGTACTTAACGGTCTAGTCTGATTGAAAGTATTTAAATGTTGAGTTCTGGACTTGAGCGCTGATGTCAGATTGACCATGTGTGTTTCCACCACTGAAGTATGTTGGATCTTTAGTTGGTCTATTGGAAGGTTGACTATTTTCCAAAAGTCTGTATCACATCAGACACTGATGTACTGCCCGGCAATGAATGCTGCATGCTATACCAATGTACTGTATGATAATGTTAACTTTGAGAGATCATTCATTGTCAAGTGTGGGCAAATTATATAGGATTTAGGTGCTAATATGGTGTTTGAAGAGGCAGAGTAGATGTTAATCCATTGGACTTCATCACAATGACTCCTGAAAATTAGGCACCAGAAGTAATTTTTTTTTATGGCATATTGGGCTACTAGTATTAGTCCAGTCTTAATAATTGTGTTACCTGCCATCTTATGGGCTGAGAATTCCTCCTATCGCTGTATGTCTGTAATGCCACTTGTTTCTATTAATTGATGTTTGCTATATATGTGTGGGGTCGATGGTTGGGTATGTCATTATGCTTTGTGTTTGATAGTGTAACGCACATGGAAACACAGGTCCCTGTTTAATAGAGCAGTCTGCTTTCCAGTTGTAAGACATTGCACTAAGTACCCAGTGTTTTAAAAATGTTATTGATTTCCAACAAACCCCTTCCTTCCCTTTCCAGAGAAGTGTTGTGGTGATGGTTGTACTTGCTAGTAGTGACCTTCACACTTAGTTTGGTTCCATGTCTGCCAGGGCACCAGTAAGGGGGGATTGGTTACAGTTAGGTAAGTTGGCTGCAGGCGATGCATGTTCTGTCTGTTATCTGGCCCAGGTGAGACTAATATTGATCTCTCGGGCGCTATGATGGTCAGTATGGAAAACCAACAAGAATAATGAGAACTGTGTGTGATAACATGGTATTCTGGTTTTCTGTTATTTGTGGTTGGTGATTTGTAGTTTAACAGTTTGTTAGGCCATGTTAGAATGATAAAGGAATATCATTGCCAATTCTCCGTGGCTTGTTGACTGAAATGAGCTGTGTGACAGAGTCCAGGCCGTTGTCTTCCTGTGAATGTCCTATGCTGGCTTCTCTGGCCACCCCCAGCTGTTGTGTTAGGAAGCTCCCTGTGTAAGTACTGTCTGCCTTTCCAAGGAGGGGGTTGCTTGCTGCGTGTAAAGTTGAGACTAGCAGGATGGGAGGGAGTGTTTGGCTTGTTATACTTGAGTCATGTTAAGTTAGGGGTGTAATTCTATCAAACACGGCTTTGTTTATGACTGTTTTACACAGATGCTCATGTTTGTTTTAATGCACTGCATAGGAACGTGCAGATTGAGACACATAATATGTTCTTATTTCGCAACTTGCTTTTCATATGTTGGTGTATTCTAGGAATGGAAACTGCAAACACTGTATAAAATGACAGCTAGCAACCAATGTAAAATATATGTAGAAAGTTCTTCCACTCCATATAAGCTTTTTGTTTCTGTAATTTAATGTATCCCCTCCCTTTCCACTCTGCCCGTCATGGTTGCATTTTATAATGTTGCCTTTGTTAAGTGTGGGTTCTGGATAGTATTTCCATAGGGCAACCTCAAATTTCCAAGTCTGAGCCAGCTAGCCACGTGCAATTTTCATGCAGAAATAAAATTATGTAGTATAAATATGGCCAGTGCTGGATTGCCCAGCTAATAAGTGCCATGTAAACATACACTATTGGTAGAAATGCTTTAACCCTGAAATGTGTGTGTTGTTGGTATTATCAGCCAGGCAGCATGCTCTCCTTGCTTCCAGCTCTGTGACTCCTCCCACTAAGGGCTTCAGCCACAGTGAGCTGTTCTTTCATTTTCTGTCCTGCTGTCATTGGCTGGCAGCCACTAAATGAAGTGATGTAATCTGTCATATGATACCAGTTTAATCAATGGCTGTAAGCCTTTACACGTGGGTCATGTTTATCTTGCCCAAGTTGCTATTTAGCTAGTCCTGCTCTTTGGTTTATCAAAGTGTTTTAAACGGATCTGATATCTAATTATTTCTCATCGTAGGAGAAGGCTGGGTAGTAGAAGCTCTCCTCCTTGTTAGGTCTGCTATACCATGGCTTCTTCTGCTGGGGTCCTTTTACAATCTCTAAGTGGGGTTGTGGCATCTCCGTGGCCAGATAGCAGGCGTGAGAAAGGAGGAGACAAGAATGCTTGCATTGCAGATTGCATACTATAAAAGGAATGTGTCCTAGGCATTGTGCAGGCTACTGGAGGAAAGGAAGCAGAGGGTCTGAGCGGATTAGTCTGGCAGCTGTGCACTTGAATAGATATAAATATGGAGCAGAGATTGTATTATACGATGCCTTCCTTCCCCCCCCTCCTCAACAGTTTGTAGTTTTGTTTTATATATTTTTATTAAAATATCCACATAAGTATTAGGACAGGTGCCCTGTGGGTGTTAAAGTGCAGACCTTCATTGTGTGGGAACAGTAGTGTCTGCCCTGTTTCGATGTTCTAGTCACCACTGTACACTTGTGTGCTGCACATAACTTGTAATAATGGACCCAGTCTAAAAGAACATTCATGTCAACACAGATCTTTATGCATCATTGTCCGCCTTCCTGTATTTTAGATATTCTGCCACAATAAGGATCTAACTAGGATCCTTATAGGCCCACTCTGCCCATATGTTATGAAGTTTCTTTCCCTTCCTACTGCAAGATCACAAACGCTGATTCATAGTAATGCTACTTTAAAGATCATCCATTACTCAGTAATGTCGTGAAGCATGAGGTTAGTCACCGAGCTGTGGAAACTTGTATTACATTTGTTAATATTTAATAAAATGGCAACATTTTAAGCAGCAGTAACTAATAATGAATAAAATGTGTACATAGAAGTGGATGCTCCAGCTCTAGAGCTTACTGTTCATTCACTGTACTATTACTGTTCATGGGAAAACATGCAGCTTCTAATGTTCAGGCGTCTAAAAACACGACCTTTCTGAGCTGATGTTCATTTTGAAGACATTCTTCAGCCTAGCACGAGTCTCTTTATCGGATCAGATATGGATTTAAGCACCCATGTAATTTCCAGAAATTCTCAGATAACGACAAAGCAGGAAAAGAGGACATTTCTGGTGAATCATAGTCCTTACCCCTTGCTTCCGTCCTGGTTTGTGTACATGTAAACATACTACTCGCTGCCACATGTTGCCTCTTCCCTCCCCCAGCACGAGGAAAGGTTACAAGACACTCCCTTATTGTACCAGTGCAGCCTTCACACACTTCCTGCTGTAACATGCACTGTTTACCACTGAGAATTCCATCTGTAATCAACATTACTAATATATATATTTACAATCATTGGTTGGGAGACAACTAGTGATTGACCAAATTGCTTATTTTTCATTAATCTTAAGTGTCTCACCCTGTTATTATGGAGACTGGATATCTACAAACGCTGCTTCTCGGCTTCCATACAGTTATTGTTTCCTTGCCGTCTGCCGATCTACCTTTACCATACAGTATTTCTGTACACAGCGCACAAATAGAACGACTGTCTTTACAGGTGCCAATGGGTTGAAGCACATGTAGGTTACTGGTCCTAAATACATACAGCAGTCTAGTACTCCTCTTGTCTGTCTAGTCTATAGTATATTTTTTGCCTGGATGTACGCTTCTTGCTGACTTCCACATATTATAGTCTAGATGACTTTATCAGCAGTCTCAGAAATGTCATCTCTCTATGAAACACTGCTTTGTTGTGTGGAGGAATGTTTACTTAACACGGTCGTCAGACTGCTGCCGTTTAAGCTGCATGGCATCTAGTGCCCCGTATGCTTCTTGACAATGGTGCGTGGTGTTAGTGATTCATGTTGTATGGTGGTCGGTGTCTCACATGCTTCTTATGTCTGCAGGTCTGTGTGGAGTTTGACGATGAGCCCTGGGAGAAGAGGGAGTGGGTTGAGATGTATAGCTCTCGTGTCCAGCTGTTCCTGGTAGAGCACAGCTTGGCAATTGCAGACCGCAAATGTCCAAGTAACCCCACTGTGTGTGTACTGTGCCCAGCAATGGTGAGTATCGCGCAGCCTTCTCTGCTGTAAGATCTGACTTGTGTGGGGTGCTGATTCTTAGCAATAGTTAATCTCTATTAGCTACACAACCTCTGAGGTTCTACATCCTGGAACAAGACGAGGGACATTTATGAAGACTGGTGTTTAATGTACAGGGGTGGGGGTAAGGTTGCTGGTATGGCAGCCAGTGAGACTGTCATATTGTAGCGCAGCTTACACAATGGATGGTTTACATTTGTGTAATTTGTGCTCCAATTGTCCACAAGTCCATGTCATATAGCGGAAAAGCTTATATGTTAGTGTATGTTCTCTACACAAAAGCTCATAAGCTCATAACTACACGTTTTGTTTGATAAAAATGGATCTATACTTTTTTACTTGTGGATTGTTTTTTTTTTTATTCTGTTTTAAAATAACTTTTTGTATTTTTCTTCCTTATTTTCTCTTACAAACAGCAATATAAAACATTGGTGGGCAAGGTCTCTATGGAACCCTTCACATGCATACAGTTCCTTGGGGACAAAAACAAGGTCTTTATGAATACAGATGTCGTGCAGCCTGTGCTGGTAATTTTGTTGTCTTTTTGTATTTTTATTTCAATTATACCCACATTGTTTACTGAACATTTTTGAAAACATGATGAAGCCTTTTGTCACCAGGCCCTCAAGACCTTTTTTTTTCATTTTTCTTTGGCCCTATAATGTGAGCAAACAATGTGTGCAATTAGTACACAATACAATAATTATGTTGAAACTTGCTGTTTGATTTAACTAAAGGTGGACATGAACGTTAACTGGGCATTATAAAATAAAGTCCTATATCTTCATAATTGGCACCAAAAAACACGCCTAGGATTAGTAATCTTAATGAATATCCGTGTAAAGAACATGGGAGGCGTAACTGCTCCCCGGTACCCAGCTTTAGGGCGTGCTGTAGGGACAGGCTGCCTCGCACCCACCCGCTGAGTGATTCCCTATACTTGTATTGTAGGATCGTGAGAACTTGAAACAGTTTATGAATGGAAACAAGACCTTTAATAAACCTTTCCAGGATCTTATAAGGAAAAATGTGGATGAAAGTCGCATCCTGCAAGGTGAGCTTTACATCTCCTTATTTAGTGTGTGTGTTGTTTCTTTATGTAAAATGTGCATTTTGGTTTATGAAAACAATATAAAATATAGCAGGAGTTCTAAAAATTCATGGTGGTTCTTCCAATTGATGGCGCTAAATCTCTACCTTTTATTTTTTCTGAAGGTGCCAAGAATTTAGTTGGGACATCTGTAAGGGTGTACAGTATGAGTGAAGGTTTTCAATGGTTCACTGCACGTGTGGTGAATGCAAACAGCAATAACCGGACTCTGCAGATTAAATGTGAACAGGTAAACGTCTGAATAAGGGGGTATATATATATATTATTGTGTTTCGGGAAACTATCTTTGTGCTGATTGGAGTAGTCCGAGCAGTTATGCTCCACTGTACTGCCTCAGTTGTGTCTGTCTGGAGGGGATCCATTAGTGAGAGGTTTTACATTGTTGCAATTGATGTACTTTTCAGTAGCTATATTTGATTCCTAGGGGTAGATTCAGTTCGCCGCGTTGTTCCACAGTCCGTGCATTATTTCTGTTACTACAGTAATGTCTCCGGATTTTTACTCGCGCCTCATAGAGCTGTGATCAAAAATCGGTGGCGAAATGAACATAGTAAAGCTAATTGGATCTATACCCTAATGTCAGCAAAGCATTTCATACACATGATTTGTTTAAATATAGTTAATTTTTTTTTTTTTTTTTTTTTAAGGTCCCCAATTTAAAGATTATTGACCCAGCACTAATACATGTTGAACTTGTGCGTGCCTGTGTTGATAAAGGTAAGATTTATTTTCTGAATACGTTGTCACCTACACATTGTGTATTGCTTCACCACACACGGAAGCCCCATTAATGCTTCAGTTCACACTGTAGTGGGACATACCTAGCTGATCACATGGTGCTCTCATCCAATCATGGGACACCCTTTTCGGTCAGGTATGTCCTGTTGTCCAGTCCACCCAGAGATGTGAATTTAAGCTGTTTTCTACTCTTTAACTGATTAACCTTTGTAAATTATTTCAGCAAAGATCAAGAAACCTCTGAAAAGGTCACATGAGGACGTCCCAGGGAAATCTGATGCAAAGCAGAACAAAGTTGAACAGGTAATGAGTTGCTTAGGTAAGCTTTAATCTAACAGTGTGAATGTTTCTGTGGATACTTACCCTGTCCTCTTTAGGTACCTATAAATGAACCTGTTCAGAAGCCAAGCTTCATTACATACTCCAGAGATGATGGGAAGACATTGGTAGTAGTGGACAACCCCAAATCCTCAGGGAACCCCCTTTTGAATTTTCTAAAAGCACCGCTGGAGAGTGCAAAAGCTGATCATGCAGTGAGTGGACCTTTTACAACGGTTTCTTTTGTTCGCTAAATGTGATGGGTTTCCTAGTATAAAAATGGTACAATGAGTTGATGTATTTTTAAAAACAAAACAAAACTTGCTCATCCATGTAGAACAGTTGTCTGCATGCTGCCATGATTCTTGCTCTAATCTGGACTTTTACCTTTCTTCATACGTTGTCATTACTGTTCCGTGGTGCTACATCAACCCAAGGTTCATTGGGGGTGGGACTTTTTTTTATCTCCTGGGTTTTGAGGTTTCGTTCAAAGTTAACAGTACTGTTTTAACAACCAAGAAGCGGGCAAACAATACAATCCACAGTATAATTTCTTCTGTTAATGGTATTTGCATATTCTGGTTAAGATCAAATAGAGACCCCTGTTGTACTATAGTTTCCAGATAGCTGCCAGGGTGAGATGAAGCTTTTCATGTATTGTTAATTGTAATAAAAAGCTTATTCTGTTATGAATATAACGCCATACATTTTGTTCTTGTAGGTGGCTCCAAGTTTGTTTTCCAAGCAGTCTGTTCCGGTTGGGTTTGGAGAAGCACTGCTAGGATGTACAGCTACAACACCTGCCAGCCAAATCCAGACACCCCGTGCCACCCCACCACAAGCAAACTCCCCACCAAGCTTTGGTGCGGCGACGCCTCTAGGGTGAGGCCGGTTAACAGATAATGTTTATTATAACGGTTTATAATGCATTTTGGTTTGCTGTGGCTACTCTGTGAAAATGTATAGACTAAAAAAATGTTTTGTTTTTGTTTGCAGGAAATGTACCCAAAATTTACCAGGTGAAACATCCTCACTTCTCAATGGTGAAGCCAACGGCGAAGAGAAGAATTTGTTTCTCAGTGCTGCAATGGCACAAGGCAGTAAGGTGTTAGGATTTGGCTTGTCAGAAAAGTCCACCAACACTTTCGCATCGGGTGCTGGTTTTTCATCTTGGGCCAGCCAAACAAATGGAGAAAATGGACTTAAAGCTGAAAACCTCTTTGCAGCCTTTACAAAACCCTCAACTGTGTTCCCAAAGGGCTTTGAGTTTTCAGTGGAGCGGTTTCCTGAGAAGAACACCCTCTCTGTGATGGATTCCCCACGCCTGGGAAGCTCGGAGTCTTACAAGAACCTGACGCGGCAACCTGATCCCAGCCCTCTTGTGTTCAGCACGTCTCCCCCAACGGAGACAAAACCTGTCGCCACTTTAGCTTCGGGCACCATTGAGATCAAAAGCAAGCCACAAAGTATTGCTGCTGAACAGCCCCCAAAAGTAGCAGCTTCATGCAAAAGCCCCATTAAAAATGATGGGGGTAAGTACATATCGTTCAAAAATATGCCATCTCTACAACATAATGATTTACTGGGAAGAATTCCAATATATAGTATAAATGAACTTCACTGCATCACGTTTTTCTTTTGCATTTGTCAGATTCTAGAGTTTTATTCTTGTGCAAGTGTCATTTTAGGCTACTCATTTCTATAGTTCCAGTCCCACAGCTTCTAGTTGTGTCCTGTCAAATGGATGCTTTTTATTTAGTATAATTTGGAAATGAGTGATCCTTCACTTTGCGGATGCAGGACCATGTTTATAATCTTCTCCCCCTACTATATTTTGTCCCCACTACAGGAAGGAAGTAGCACTGTTTAATTGTCCTGTCTTTAAAGGTAGGGAAACTAGGGGAGTTCTTTGCTATGTGTGTGTTAGATTTGTAAGATGCCACAGCGCTTTGTAGCGCCGTACAGTAGAGAAAACAGAATAGACATGAAACAAGGAAGACAAAATAAAGTCGGACCTGAAAAAGGTTAGGAAAGGGCCCTGCTCATGAGTGCTTACATTCTAATTGGAATAGGGCACAGCTGTGACAAGAGGATCGACTGTGACTCAGAGTGGAGACTGGGACAAATGTGAGGGTGCATTGGTAGAAGTAGTAAAAGCGAGTAAATATGTGAAGGCTGTTGGAAAATCTGAGCGTGGTAGGGCATTCCATAAGTGGAGAGCAGCACAGGAGAAGTCTTGTCGGTGGGAATAGCAGAGATCACTATCCCAGGTAGTCACTGTGACTACAATGTACTGCTGGTGTAGTGGAGTAATATAATTGGTACTCGATGGATTCATCTCGCTTTAAGGCTTCTTTTAAAGTTCCAAATGGCCGTCAGTATGTGAAAAGAAGCCTTATGGCGAGATGAATCCATCGTGTACTAATTATATTGCAGTTATGCAATTATGTTGTAGTGTTTGTACTGTTGCTGATACAGTGCTGGTATTTTCTGTCTCTAGTTACATACCCAAGATCTATATTGCTGGACCCACAGAAGCTGAAGAGGCTCCATGCTAGTGGAGACTGCTTTGTGCAGGATGGCTCTTGTAATGACATTGCTCCACATCTTCACAAATGCAGAGAATGCCGTCTGGACCGCTTTGGGCGGAGCAAAGAACAGCGAGACGCTGCAGTCTTTTGTCGCTTCTTCCACTTCCGGAGGTGAGAGCAGTCTAAATGGCCATATTCCTTTGGCCACAGAGAGTTTAAAGAAAAAAATATTCTTTTAATTGGATGTCTAAATTATAGATGTCCGATCTGAATGCTGTTATTGTAGTGCAATAATAGCATTGATATCACATTGTCACGAGAAATCCCAGAGACGTCACCCTAGGTTAGTATTCCTGGATCCTAACTGATTCGGCTATTCTTGCAAAGCATTACTATCGCATCCATACTGACTGCCTTTGTAGTTCTCAATAGACCATTACCATGTATTTGTATTAAAATTAGGGGAGACCTATTAGCGTTCTAAAGGTCTGACTTGGCTTGAACTGAAAAATTAGAGAGATCCCTGTTTCTCCCTATAACTTCTTAGGAACTTTATTAAATGTACATGCTTGGTATGCCTGTAAACAAACTAAGGTCATTTTCAGGGATTTCTCTAAGAGGCCTTTGGTAAAATACTATGGAACAACCTATTTACTGTGAATTGTAGTTAATGGGTGTATAATAAAACTATCTTTCACTATTGTTGCCAAAAGAAACGCTCTTTCTAGTAGGAAGAAAAACTATAATATATGCTTGGATATGAAAACTTTAAAAAGCAAAACCCTGAAAATGGGTCTGGTGATCAACATGGCACCCAATAACCTGCTGTCTGTTATTTCTAGGTTACACTTTAACAAGCACGGGTTACTGCGGGAAGGAGGCTTCCTGACTCCTAATAAATATGACGCTGAAGCAATAAACTTGTGGCTTCCGTTGGTGAACAATGTTGTGGGTCTGGACCTAGACACGGCTAAATACATTCTGGCAAATATCGGGGACCACTTCTGCAAGCTTGTTTTATCTGAAAAGGAAGTGCTGGCTTCTGTAGACCCACAGAGTAAGAGCCTTGTGATACTGTCTCTGTTTGATTCTCTATGTTTTGCAAACTATATATTAAAGTACTTGCCCATTTTTCTGTTGCAGAACAAGTGGCCTGGAAACGTGCTGTGCGTGGGGTGCGCGAAATGTGTGATGTTTGTGACACAACCATCTTTAATCTGCACTGGGTTTGCCCTAAATGTGGCTTTGGAGTGTGTGTAGACTGCTACAGAATGAAAAAGAAGAGTATGAGCATTGGTAAGCATCACGTCCTGTGCTTAAATACGTTTAATAGATTTTCTGCGTTTCTTCATTATATATATTTCCATGTAAGTGATTGACTAAGTATTTGATTATTGTCCTCAATAGGTAGTGATGGAAATGAATCGTTCTCCTGGTTAAAGTGTGTTAAGGGACAGCTACATGAGCCTGAAAATCTAATGCCAACTCAAATTGTTCCAGGAAAAGGTAATTGGTTATCTCTTGGGTATCTCTTTGATCATGATCTCTCCACCCACCCACATCCATTTGCGTCTGTGTCCTTCGCAACAGCAAAGACCATAGGAAAGGACGAAACATGACTAAGTCCACCTCTCTCTCTGTCTTACAGCACTGTATGATGTTTGTGATGTAGTTCACTCTGTTAGAGGAAAGTGGGGAATCAAGTCAAATTGTCAGTGTTCCAGCAAGCACCAAAAGCCTTTATCCAAACCAGTAGTGAAAGAAGAGGTGAAGCAGGTATTTAGTCTGGGCTGCTGTGTGTGGGGCTTGCGACCTAATAAGTGATTGTTGCATATACTTATGAATGTTCTGTTTGCAGAGTTCTTCAAGCACTGAATCCACCAATGGATCCTTCCTGCAGCCGAGTAAGGTGACCTCACCGGATCCGTTATCTGCTTCTAGTAAAACGCCCTTGTCTTTTGGCTCTGGCCCTTTAAGTTGGCTAACAAACATGCCCAATGCAACTGTGAATAAAGAAAACAAAGGTACGTCTTCTACAATATTAAGTCATGTGACCATTTTTAAGCAAAATTACACTGTTTATTATTTAAGTGATTAGTACAGTCTCCCTCAATGGTCAAGTGTTTTTATTTATCTTGGGCCTCCTACAGATAATCTCTTCACATCCGCGTTGAAAACCGAAAGTAAAGCACTTCCCTCCTTTGCTACGTTTGGGAAGCCTGCATCCAGTCTGCAGACGTTCAGCAGCTCCATTCTGTCTCCTATGAGTAGTAACAGCTCTGGCTTCTTGCGGAACCTTCTCAATTCTTCTAGCACTAAAGTAAGAATCTACTTTTTCCTGACATGTTTCTGGTCTTCCTGATTTACTTCTAACTCTTCCTGCAGCTGCTTCTTACCTTGATGTTCAGCACGGTGCTCCTTGCTTATCTGGCAATATGTTTCTTTCTACAGCAGGAGAGCAGTGAGAAGAGCACGCCTAAGCTTCTTGATGACATATTTGCATCATTAGTACAAACAAAACCTGTTACTGACCCAGTTAGAAAGCCACAAGGACTTGCAGTCCAGCCCAGCCTCATGGGGTTCAATACACCACACTACTGGCTGTGTGACAATAGATTGCTCTGCCTGCAAGATCCCAGCAATAAGAGCAACTGGAACGTCTTCCGGGAGTGCTGGAAGCAGGGGCAGGTGAGTGTCAGATTAGACTTCCCTGCTACATCTTTAAGTATATGTAGTAACAAATCTGAAGGTGTAGCTGTTTAAGTACAATCCTGCGCTGTATGTATTCTGTTCTGCTGATTCGATAGAGGTCACCTGTTGTGTCTTGTAAATAACACTACACATTTTAGGCTGTACTGTGCACATTGTTCTATATTTAGTAGATTTAAAAATGCAAATCTGGAACTGGTAATCGAATTGGTCTGTATGTCGTAACACCTAAAACACTTCTTTCCTTTCTTGTCCCCTCCAGCCGGTCATGGTTTCTGGCGTCCACAAACAACTGAATAGTGAGCTTTGGAGACCGGAATCTTTCAGGAGAGAGTTTGGGGATCAGGAAGTGGACCTGGTGAATTGCAGAACTAATGACATAATCACAGGAGTGACTGTCGGGGATTTCTGGGACGGCTTTGAAGATATCTCCAGTATGTATGATTTGCTATGAATTGTTTAAATTCCTATAGGAAACGGAAGTTCTGATATTAAATGGGGGAATATATTAAACTGTCAAAAGCATTGCTAATGCTTTTGGCAGTTTAATAAATAGTCCAATATTGGCATTATTCTTAGCCTTGTGAGCCACACCCTCTCTACCTCCCTGTCTGTATGACCCAATATTGTTGTATTACTGTGTGTTTCCAACTGTAAAGCGCCACAGAATTTGCTGGCGCTATATAAATAAATGATGATGATTAGTCTAGCTGCTGCCTCATCTAATCAGAAATGGATCAGGATTATGGTGGTTAATCTGCATTTGAGGTAAATGGGTGTTATGTTTTTTTTGTTTCAGGGCGCCTTAAAACTGATTCTGGGGAAGCAATGGTGCTGAAATTGAAGGATTGGCCTCCTGGTGAGGACTTCAGAGATATGATGCTGTCGAGGTGGGATTTATTTTTATTTTGTATTTAATTTTATATTTTTTTTGTTTTATTTTTCTGTTTGTTTTTGATTTCTTGAATCTCCAGTGCATTGATACACTATGTGATGAAGATCAGTCTTTGGTAGTGAAGGCTCAGGTTTATGTTTTACATATGGGGCAGCGTCACCCAAATGTGTACCGAACTGTCACCCCATTGACTGACTCCTGACTGACTTATACCCTTTACTGAACTGCTTGATAAGATTCCTAGAGATTTACCCACATTGTCCAACATAGAAATTCAATGTATCGTTTTGATCATTATACTAATGAAAAAATTATAATGTTTGGGGTGTTTAAATTGAGTTCTCTTTCATATATTAACGTAGATGAAGATCTGAACAAATTTAAAGTCACATTAATGCAGAGATTTATAACGTTCAGTAGGGTTCCCAAATGTTCTTGCACCACAGTTAATCATCGGTAGTTTGAGTCTCTAAACATATTCTAGAGCTGCTTACTCAAATGAAAACACAATGGTATGGTAATTAAATACAACTCTAGTAAAAAAAAATACAAACCAATATACAAGTATTGCTCTCTTCTATATTCTTTTTGTTAATGGAAAGTCTATCTTTTTTCCTGGCAGGTTTGATGATCTAATGAAGAATATCCCACTGCCTGAGTACACTAGGAGGGAGGGCAAGTTAAACCTCGCTTCTCGGCTTCCTTCTTACTTTGTCCGCCCTGATCTGGGCCCCAAAATGTATAATGCTTATGGTGAGAAGAAAAATTGTTGTATTCTTATCCAGAAAGATACGAGCTGTGACTAAGGACATAGCTCCTAAAATGCTGTCTCTTTGTATCTTGATGATTTGACTGCTGCAGTGTTATACTATAAATATTTGCCTTTTAAGCTTATTAAATTTGATAAAAATCTAAAATTGTTAGTTTTTTTCGGAACTGGGATTTTAGTCACACGATTGGTTTCCGATGATATAAATCCTGATTAATGAATTAAGGTCCTTCTACCAAATCCAAGTTAAGGGGGATATCAGACTAGGCCTCATGATTATTGTGTTTTTTGTTTTGTTTGTTTATTTCTTTTTAAATTCTATACATTTTAAAGTGCCTTTCCCTCTTGAATAGGTTTAATTACTCCAGAGGACCGGAAATATGGCACAACGAACCTCCACCTGGATGTGTCTGATGCTGCCAATGTCATGGTCTACGTAGGCATTCCAAAGGATGAAGGGAACCAGGAACAAGGTATGCTTCTTCTTCCTCTTGTTTCTATCTTCAAGTTACCCCTTATATTACACCAATACCAACCACTATTGGGTCTTGTTTCATCTTGAAACAGAAGTGCTTAAAACTATACAAGATGGTGATGCAGATGAACTGACCATTAAGCGATTTGTGGAATTTAAGGAGAAGGCTGGAGCTTTGTGGCACATCTTCGCAGCGAAGGACACAGAGAAAATCCGACAGTTCATGAAAAAGGTATCATACATTGCTGAACGGTAACATACAGATATGTGGTCATGGGATGTCCTGCGTGTAACTTGCAGTTGTGGAAACCTATTTCTAATTCTGCTTGCTCATATTTTATTCTAAGGCTGGCATCATAGAAAAACAATGATGAATTTTAGTTAGGTGTAGTACACTGATATAATTGGGATGAGCTGCAAGTTAGCACTATCATCAACATTTATTTATTTAGAACCAGCAAATTCCATAGTGTTTTAAAGTTGGTAATAAAACAATACTGGGTAATACAGACAGAGGCAAGAGGGTCCTGCTCGCAAGCTAACACTATACTTATAGAGCTTTCTTCATTTATCCTTAATTTATATAGCTCTGTACAGACTATTTGTTTTTCACATCAGTTCTTGCCCCAGTGTAGCTTACAGTCTAAATTTCCTAGCCCACAAGAAGAGACGAGAAGTGCAGATTTTCTCTGTGTTTCTATATCTCGCCTTTCAGCTCAAAGTGGACTGTGATTCTGCCCTTTGTCCATGTTGGGTCTCTGGAAGAAGAGGTCTCTCTTCACTCCCTGGACATTATCAGAGTCTTGAAGGACCTAAGTCCATAGGACCATTGATGTACACAGGACAGATGACTTTTTGGTCTTCTGTGGTGCCCACAAGAGTGGGTTAGCCGGTGTCCAAGCGCACCAATGCTAGATGGGTTACCACTGTAATTTGTCAGGCTTACATTGGGGCTGGAAAGTCTCTGAAAATGTGATGGCACATGCCACCAGATCAGAATGCCTTCTGGGCATTGAGCCTTGGCAGAGCAGCTGTCAGGCTACCTGGTGTTGGCAAAGGTACAGTTTTAATGTTTTTGCATCCAAAGAGGCCAGTTTTGGACGTAAGGTGCTATGCACCACTACTTCTGCACGTTCCCTCCTGAAGGGACAGTACCCCAATGTTTCTATTGTTACCCATGTGAATGAAAGGGAAAGCAGGATTATTTTATTTTACCCCACTCTTTATGTTCTTGTTCTTTGTTCCTGTTATTTTTTGTTAGGTTCTGTTTTTCTGTTGGAGAATTTTTTCTTTCCTTTCTCAGTCCTGCTGCCTCTGTCATTGTTAAAAAATAAAATTCTGAAGGTCCCAGCAAACTATGGTGTTACGATAGGGAGGAGCTTGAACTTTTGAGCTACATTTTAAATAGCCAAGTTTCAGTGCAATTTCTATATCCCAGTGTTTCTAGTGTCCCTTGATGGGCATAGAAAAGAGTATTTACCACAAGTAACGCTTCATATTCCTGTGAATTCTGTAGAGAGCGTTAATTGCATATATGCTTAGAAATACTGCCATAATGTATGTTGTGACAAAACAAAATAACATCATTTGTAGAACATACGGATGGTGGGTGCCACTCGCAGAGAAAGAATGGGATATATGAAGTTTGGTTTTGTTCTGTCTCTCTAAATAGATAGCAGAGGAACAAGGCCATGAGAACCCTCCTGATCATGATCCCATCCACGATCAGAGTTGGTATCTAGATACTGGATTGCGGAAGCGTTTGCTCCAGGAATATGGAGTTCAGGGCTGGGCCATCGTACAGTTCTTGGGAGATGCTGTCTTCATTCCAGCCGGAGCCCCTCATCAGGTAAATAAGTCCATAGCTAACGCTGATAAAAGCAGTATACCTTATGTAAGTGAAATGCATATTTAAAGGAAAATTTTACTGTGGAAGTTGAATACTAATTGATGGCTTAATGGATATTGGTCCTTTTTGGAATGTTGTATATAGATCACCTTATGATTTTTTTTGTTATTTGTTTTTTTACACTTTAGGTCCACAACTTATACAGCTGCATAAAAGTGGCTGAGGACTTTGTATCCCCAGAGCATGTGAAGCATTGCTTCTGTCTTACTCAGGAATTCCGCTATCTCTCCCATACACATACAAACCACGAGGACAAGCTGCAGGTACCCATCACCTACAGGGAATGCCTCTGGCTGTAGAGTAACTGTTGTATATTCACAGCAATATTCTTTGTTTGATTTTTACTAAGTGACAAATATTAACATTTAAATGTTTCTGATACTTTAAATTTAAACTTAATGGGGACCTCTATTGACCAGTCAGATTAATTTTCATTGTCTGTATATCCATTGGATCTACACAGCCGATCTGCTGTCATAGTTGTGCAAGAGCAGTGAAAATACACATCTGTCTAGAGAATAAAATTCTGTGAAGATAAGGGTTGGCTTGTTTTTAACACCCTCTGTGGGATTTTATTGTTTGGGTCATTCTGTGGAAGGATTCAATGTCAGTGCTTGGATTTTATCTGTAGGTTAAAGAACCCCTTAGTGTAAATTATAGTCATATTGAAAAGCACAGGTAAGGTTATTTTGCTTCGGTATTCAAGCCCTTCAATTTGAGTTAAAAAAATAAATAAGATTAATGCTTGACTAAGTTTTAATTGATTGCAAGTGCTTACCATCTACAACTTGTGACACCATTACTAATTGATAATAGCAAGTGATTATAGTAAATTGCACTTGTAGCTTACACACAGCAGAGGCAATCCGTTTGTTACCTGAAATGATATTCGGTCTCTTTTCTAGGAACTAGTGACATTTCTGAGGAGTCCTTAGTGTCTTCTCTAGGAACTAGTGACGTTAGTGAGGAGTCCTTAGTGTCTTCTCTAGGAACTGGTGACGTTAGTGAGGAGTCCTTAGTGTCTTCTCTAGGAACTAGTGACATTTCTGAGGAGTCCTTAGTATCTTCTCTAGGAACTGGTGACGTTAGTGAGGAGTCCTTAGTGTCTTCTCTAGGAATGGGTGACATTAGTGAGGAGTCCTTAGTGTCTTCTCTAGGAACCAGTGAGAAGTCCTTAGTGTCTTCTCTAGGAATAAGTGAGGCTGAATAATGGCTCTGCTCACTGAGCAGGCAATAGGTACACTTTAATGCTACAGTTATGTAATGCAGATTGTCTCCATACAGGTAAAGAATGTTATCTATCACGCTGTGAAAGATGCAATTGCAATACTGAAAGCAAATGAAGCCAGCATTGGGAAGGTTTAACACTGAAGCATAGATACCGCACAATGGATGGACTTCTTCTGGCAGCTTCTCTATATCCATCACTAGTTCGGTGAACATTTACCTCGTACACCATGTACCCCAACATGAGCTTTTAGGAGACGTTTACAATCCCTGGGATGGTTAGAAGATGACAAAGCAGAAGTGAACACCCGATTTGCGGATCAGTTCTCCGTAGCTGCAGTATCCTACTACTAACACCTCTTTAGAGGTGCCATACTAGATGATAATTCATTTGTTTGAAAAACCAAAACACTTTTTTTAGACTGTACAAAAAATACCTCTTGTTTTTGGACACTCTCCAAAAATATCCTGTAAATCTGATTTAAATATCCTGTCTTTTTTTTTTTCTTAAAATTTTGTGAGCTTATACGGAGGTAACATAGTAAAGATTTTTTTTATTATTATTTTTAAAAATAAATAAAAGCTATTGTAGCCATGAAGCATTACTGGAATGTGAGTTCTAAGTAAAATGTAAATAAGCAGGATCTTATAATTTTACATTGATTTAGAACTAGCACTGACGTGCCTGGAATTCTGTAATTAAATGCATTTATTTAGATTTTGTTGACTTGTATGACTTTAAGTTAATTAACATTTCTTTGATTTATTACTTTGGCCGTATGGGAGAGGGAAGGGGAAGACAAAAAGCCCTGGTTAGATAACGGGTCTTTGAGTACACTTGTATTTTTTTTTTTTATTACTTTAAGTACTTGAAGAAAAAAAAAAATAAACTGTAACTTGTGTTCGTATTTATGAATTTGATTTATTCTGTTGAATTTCATTGTTTAGCTATAAACAATAACATTAAAAGGTTTCATGGACACTTAAAGTTGCCCTTTAATTTTTTTTTAAATGAAATAACTGGAGTTTAGTCAAATACAAACCTATGTTAGGAAGGGTCTGTGCTTCTCTCGGAGCAAGTACATTGTGTGGCTTGGAGGATTTGTACAGAAGCATAGCCAGCCAGTGATGTCGCAGTAGCTCAGTTGACCGCTTTATCAGCTTTTTGACCTGTATAAGATCAGGACACTACCCTAAAGATGCGGAAGTCAACAGAGTCCCAGAATCTCCATGTTGTAGCTTGGTTGAGCTTTAGTTTTGATGACTGAGAGTGGGGGCAATAGAGGCCCTAGCTGCTATGAAGATGGGGCCTACCACATATATCTTATGTTGCTGAAAATACAGAGGATATATGTGTGAAGCAAGGCTATTTCTGAGTCGGGGAGTTATTAAGCAGAAACCCATAAAATCTGCAGTTTTGTACAAGACCAGAAGATATGGAGTAAGCTCCCAACCCCCGCCCCCGGTTTCTCCAGCAGAACTTAAGACACAGTAGGCATAAACTTATGGGTGAATAAATACAACATATCTATTTAAGGAGCATTTCGAATGGTTCATACATTTCAACATTTTAAACATGTTCAGAAAAATGTGTTTCCAATCCTCATCTGAGTGTGTCGTGTGAAGGTCTACTTTCCATTGGAATTGAACAGGAAGCTTACAGTCCTCAATGGAGGAGAAGTGGAGCGTGTACCATGAGGAGATTCCCCTAGATGGTTAGATGGGGATTGTTGTAAATGTATGCCGGTGGGGAGGAGGGGATTGAGTTGGGACTGAAGCCAAAGGTGGATTTGAAGGTATTTATGGAAGTCCCTAGCAGGAATCGTGAAATGGGCTTGAAGGTCGAAAAGGGAAGAATTGACCATGATGTGGTGTAGTTTAACATTACCCTGTGCATGACCGGATAGTAGGCTCAGGTTAGGTATCAATTTGAACAAACCTTATATAGACAGATTGGAGGATGGAAGAGTAAAATCAGCGGTTAAATGTACCAGTTTATCCCACGTCCTAAGGGAGTCTCAGGTACTTGTAAGAGAAGGCCGCTGAGGGTCTAGACCTAATGTCTAGCCACAACAAATCTGCCAGAGGAATCAAGTGAGAAGAGTTTTGCTCAAAGGAGGCTTAGGGCTTGGTAGGGTTTTGGGCTAACCAATCCCTGAGTTGCTCCAAAAATACAAGTCTAGGTTGGGGGAAGAAATTCCTTCTTTCAATTTGGACTGTCACTTTAATATTTGCCACCTTAGGGCCTTTACCCCTTATAAAGCATCCTTAGATTTTATTTAAACATTTTTTAAGAAAGTGGCAAAGAGAGAGGTAAGGAATGGACAAACAGGTGTAGGATTTTCAGAAGATGCATCATTTTTACTGCCAAAATCCTGCCTACCCATGAGCCCTCATTGCGTTAACAGGGAGGATACTAGCAATAGAATTGCAAGGAGTTTCACGGATATTAATAAATAAGTCAAGGATGACGTTTGCTAAATCATCATTATTTATATAGTGCTACTAATTCTGCAGTGACACACACACACACACACACACACACACACACACACACACACACACACACACACACACACACACACACACACACACACACACACACACACACACACACACACACCCCCCAAGAGAGACTATGGTCAATTTTTATAGCAGCCAATTAACCTACCAATATGTTTTTGGAGTGTGGGAGGAAACCGGAGCACGCAGGGGAAACCCACGCAAACACAGGGAGAACATACAAACAGCCACACAGATAAGGCCATGGTCGGGAATCAAACTCGTGACCCCAATGCTGTGAGGCAGAAGTGCTAACCACTAGGCCACTGTGCTGCCCACATATCGTTTTACTTGAGAACCTGGTGAGCTAGGGGAATAGCTGTAGCTAAGATTTTAGATTTAAGTTTGTAAAAGGGTGCCTGAGAGTATTCAGGATCCCTGTTAGGTGCCATTAGAATTATCAAATCGGTCAGATTGAAAGCAGTTACTAAAGATACTCTATGATGGACCAGAGTACAGCATGGAGAAAGCATCCACAAACGCATCAGTAAAGGAAAATTTGATAAGACGGGGCATATACACTATGTGGATAAAAGTATACGGACGCTTGACCATTACACCAACAGGGACTGATATGACATTGTATTCAAATACATATACTTTGATATGGAGTTGGTCCCTCTTTTGCAGCGATAATGGCTTCCACTCTTCTTGGAAGGCTTTCAACAAGATGTTGGGAGTATTCTGTGTGAATTTTTGCCCATTCATTCGGTAGAGTATTTATGAGGTCAGGAACTGAAGTTGGACAAGAAGGGCCTGGCTTGCAGTCTCTGTTCTAGTTCATCCCAAAGGTGTGCGATGGGGTTGAGATCAGGGCTCAGTGCGGTCCAGTCAAGTTCTTCCACAACAAACTCATCAAACCATGTCTTTGTAGTCCTTGCTTTGTGCACTGGGGCACAGTCATGTTGGAATGGAAAAGGGCCTCCCCCCCCCCCCCCCCCCACACAAAAAACTGTTGCCACAAAATTGAAAGCATAGCATTGTCCAAAATTACTTGGTGTGCTGAAGCATTAAGATTGCCCTTCACTGGAGATAAGGGGCCTAGCCCAAACCCTGAAAAACAGCCCCATACCATTATCCCTCCTCCACCAAACTTCACAGTTGGCATAATGCAATCAGACAGGTAACGTTCTACTGGCATCCGCCAAACCCAGACTTGCCTATCTGACTCGCAAACAGAAAAGCGTGATTCGTCTCTCCACAGAACACGTTTCTACTGCTCCACAGTCCAGTGTTGGTGTGCTTTACACCACTTGCCACCATTGGTCTTGATGTGAGTGTCACGCTCCGGTCCTGCATACGGGCACCTGTCTCGTTCCCTGCCTCTTGAAACTTGATCTTGAAACTGGCATGTCCTGGCGTCAGGCTCACACCATTCTTTGATCTACAGTCAGATCTGCGCAGGTGCAGGGTCTTGTTTTCCTTCAGGACCTTCTCCCTTTTCCTTATTGGCTGTGTTATTGGAGCACTATTTAAACCTCCTGGATTCACTTGTCTGATGCCTGTTCTTCAAGCTCACTTTCTGCAGCCTGTGGTTCTGGTTCCTTTTCTCCTTGTGGATTGCGTGCACTTCAGTCTGCTCTCAGCTCGTGGCCTGTGTTGAACTATTGCTGCTCCAGTATCTCTATTACCATCTCCAGAGTACTTTATCGTGACAGCCTCGGTTCACAGTTTTTGCGCTTACATTAATACCAGTGGAAGTTCTGAACTCTTCAGCTATGGAATCAGCAGAGTGTTAGCGAGTTTTACGCACTATGCACCTTAGCAGTCATTGACCCCGCTCTGTGATTTTATGTGGTCTTCCGCTTCATGGCTGAGTTGCTGCTGTTCCTAAACGCTGCCATTTTCTAATAATCTCACACAGCAATAATTTTGGATTCATGCATTTCTTTGGGAACGCGGACAACGTAGTTAAACAGTGCTGTAAGGGCATGGGACAGCTCAGGTCTGAATGGAAGAGAGAAATTATTTGTGAAGCCATCTAGGACTGGTGCTTTATATTTTTTTAGAGACTTAATGGCCTGTTCAACCTTGTCCACAGAGAGGACAAGGAGACCTCCACATCCAGGGGAACTAAGAGGAGTGTCAGGTTCCAGAAAACAACATATGGATTCCTGTGTGGGTTGCGGGCTGGACCTATCGGTATGCAGGTTAGACAATTTTTCAGAAGATCCGGCAACTTTCAATTTGCAGGCCAACAGCTTACTGGCTCTATTACCGAGAGTGTAAATTTTCTGTTGGCAACTGACTACAGCAGCATGCATTTGGCTCTTAGATAAAGTTTGCAACTTCTTACGAATGTCAGTTAGTTAGTTTAATTTCAATATAAGAATCATAAGGGGATAGTTTATGGCGAGTTTCCAAGATCAGAAGTTAATGTTCAAAGGATTTCTGTAGTTCAAAAACTTGAGCTTTGAGTTTCAAGTCTAACATTGCCCATGAAAAAATAAGGCTCCTATTGTGGCATTTTGAATCTCAGTACAAAGTTTCTTTAAGAAGAATAGTTGATTAGAGTTAGGGGCAGTTAGGAAATACCAGTGTGTCTTTTTTGTTACCCAAGGAGCCTACCAAAATCGGATATCTACCTTCCCTATCATAGACTTTCTTGTCCAGCTTAAAAGGGTAAGATTGGTGAAAAATGGCAACACCATTCCATTTAATTGGGCCAGAGGAAACATGGCATATCGGGTATGTGAGATTAGAGAGCTAGGGAGTAGAGAGCAATAATGTCAGCCTTATGGAGGGCAAAGTAACGCAATGCTAGTCTGTTTATTATGGGAGTTTAGACCCTTAGTATTAAGAGAGCGAGAAAACACACCATTATAGGGGTAAGGACAGAAGCGAGAAGAAGTCAGTGTGTTTCAAGGAAAGCAAAATACAGTTGGGATTCTGACCACAATATCTGAAGGGTGGAAGAGGGAGAAAACCATGGGAAGTGGAGGAAAGAAATAGCTTCTATATTGGAAACTAGAGATTTTGCTACAAGGACAGTGTAGCAAAAAAAGTGGTTTGGGACCAGGGGCAATGGCCAGACTTCACCCGATCTGACAACCAATAAAGAAAATATGTGTAAAGCCTAAGTGCAATGAATACGAAAACCATGAACAGAAATAAACAGTACAAAACACAAGTGCAGAACAACTAGTGCTGATGTCAATAAAATCAGAGTCCGTTTCATTCAGATCGGAATTATGAAAGTATCTTTGATAAAGTTTGGTCTGAACGAAACGCGTCTGTAAGACTTATAGAGGCAGTGAACAGGAGCTGATGTCCTCAATGTTAAAGAACTTTTGTGGAATCATTATTATCAGGCTGATATTGAAGGGAGGGATATAGCGCTGTATTGGAAATGTTTACAGCACTGGCGAAAGGAGACAAGGAATTAAGGGAGGAGAACGGATCAGGTGGCCACCTGCGCTTTGAGAGTGCATCGGAGAGGAAAGAGCTGCAAGTATTATACTAACAAATATCCCAGGATCTGGGTAAACTGAAAGTTTTTATACCTTCATTGTTCTGTGTACCGTACTGTACCGGTTGCTAATCTCGTGAAGTGTTCCCTAAGACTTGTTGATACACATCAGGTTACTAACCTACTAATAGAAGCCAATGCACAGTTGGAGATACTAATACTCTCATATAGAGAGAATATGCATGGAGAAAGATATGTTATGGATGGCTCTTTTTTGAATACTGATATACAAGAGGAGCTATTGGCTGAAATCTCCGTTAATCTACCAATATTATATTAATCTGTATTTATTTAGTTTATTTGTTTTATTATTTTTGTTAAATATCTTTTTTAATGTATTTTGAAGTTTATTAAATTCTTATACTTTTGTTATATATTGCAACTTGTGTCCAGTTGCTAACTTTGCCAGCTGTGTACGGTTCACTGATTTACATAAGGGTTTATAGTGCTGTCCTCTTGTTTTGTATTTGTGGTGTCTGAATTTTAGGGGTTGTGGCAGCCCCTGTCATGACAGCAGCCTTATGCTATTTTTTACTTGGTTTGTTTTTATTTTTTTGTATACTATTATATATTAGTCCTGACCCTTTGCGTCTGACTTTTTTTTTTTTATAGTTTTCAGTCGGCACTAGCCCACAGGTACAGACCTGGAAATAACTTACGCAAACATGATATTATGATATTCAAACAGCCAAATATAGCAAAACCAAATCAGACAGTACCGAAAGTACCCTGGCAGTGTGTAGGGACCAATGTGATAACTGTTGGGTAAGATACTATATAAAGATGAGAAGATTAGTAGTAGACCTCGGGGCGGTCAACTCACATATCTTGAACTGGAGGCATCAAATTACTCTGGATAACATGTTCCAACCCTGGAAAAGAAAAGGTTTAAGCAACACGTAGACTCCACTTAGTAGAGTCTACAGAGGAATCTCAAAACTAAGTCAAGTATCCACTGACATCCAATCTTTCCGAACTTGTTAGGGGACCACAGAGAGTAGAGTCTGAACTGGGTTGTTCCATTCCTTCAGCAATGAAAGGGAAGATTCCGGCGATGAGACAGTTGTCTGAATCCCATTTCTGTGAATGATGAGGCGACTCAGAAATCCCCACTTGTAGGGAATAGCTGCATTTCGTAGGGCCGAAGCAATGGAGCAAAATTGTCTACTCTTTGCTAGAGTGGTAGGAGAAATGTCTGCGAACAGCTGGAGACAATCGAGAAGAACATTGGTGGAGGCAGTAGGCAGAGGAGGACCTGTTCCTTTATATGAAAGAAATGGAGATGGAGACGGTGTCCTTCGAACAGGAAGGGTGAGCCATGGATTATTTAGACAATCTATGGATCTAATCGATGAGAATATCTGAAGCAGATGGAAGATGTTTACTGAACAGGGAAGTCGCAATTCCATACAGTTAGCATTGGCAACCAGGTTGTAATCTTCTCCTTAATAGCCGAATCGTCTTCTTGGAGGGCATCGTGAGCAGAGATCAAGTCATGAGAAAAGATGAAATCTTCCATTTTGGTTTCAAGATGGTCAGTGCAGGTACCCAGCTCAGCCACCTCAGAATTAATTTCTTTCACTGTTAGTCGGAATTCAGAGGTAATTTCATGGAGGTTATCAATCTGGATAGAGTGTAGAGTTGTCACAAACTTACCTGCTCCTGTGCTGCTGATTTCCCTGCCTCTGTGTACAGCTCAGCACTTCCTGGTTTGGGCGGTCACATGATTGTGGTTGGGAGGCGGCATATACTATCTCCAGACTATATAAATCTCACCTGGACAGTGCAACCTTGTCATAGCAACAAGTTACCACTTGGTGTCTGGCTCTCCCTGTGTATCCTGTGCTGTTTCTGGTGTTTTCCCAATTTAGGGCACAACTTGTATCATACAAACAAATATCATGCTGGTTTCCTGCAATCTGTTTTCTTATACACTTCATAATTTAATATAAACTCCTTTAAAAAAGAATAATACACCCTCATAGTGTGAGCAGCCGCGACTCTCTCTGCCTTGCTGGTGGCGTTTCCTCTGTCGCCGGGACGCCACCAGCGCCGATGCTTTGTCCAGTCCGCAGATCTCTGGTCTGTCTCTCCTCTGTGTATTACCTCCCGTACCTGTGTGCTGCCGTGTGAATATAAACTTGTACTACACTGAGTGTAAGTCCTGGGGGCATCTGAGTACCTGTGAGCATAACTAGTCTCTACGGGAAAGGCGGCTGCTATAGGTGAAGACCTCTTCTCCTAGTTCTACAAGTTTATGCCGCACTAGTTGCTATAACACATAGTAAAGTATTTATATGCGTGTAGTAAGCCATGTCCCTCAAGGTGAGACTGTGATCACGTTGCCAACATGACCCTTTCTCCCCTTTAAAGCCTTTTACTCTTTGCTCTATTTCACTAATTTCAGGTGGGTTCCTCAGTCTGTCTTGAAGAGTTGCCTTTTGATCTGTTGGTTTTTAGATGTTTTAGCAAATACGTACAGTAAATCTACAATTTATCCTTCTACTTCAGAAGAAACAGAAACTTTTTATTAGAGGATACACAGCCATTTTCAGCCTAGACTATATGGATGTAGATCAAATGCCACTAAGCCTTTGTCCAGCTTGCATTTACCGGAAAACCTATGTCTTATCCAGCTCACTAGTGCCATCTCCTGGATGGATGGTGAACTGAAACTGTATTCAAACTTGAATAAATATTTAATGAAACGTTATTTCACCTGGGCATAGCACAGCAAAGTTTAACGATCATCATAGTTGGTTGATGGAGTGAACAGTAACAAATTCTGCTAACTTCTTATATGAAAATAAGTGTCTATGCAGTTCTTAAAAGTATGTGTTTGGTCAAACTATTATTTGTAGAAAGGAGTATTTATTAAACAATTATCTGTAAGAGTATTCCAGTATTAACATAATATTTTATTGTGTCCTAGTTCTATTTATACTTCAATTCAATGGACTATTTACTTCTTTTATTTAACTATCACAAACAACTCACAGAAGGGCACTACAAGCTACCAAATATGCAGTAAAGGGGAACGTGGTTGATGGAATCTGAGCTTGGCGTATGGTAGTCCTAATTTGCTCTACTTGGAATCCTCAATTGTTACAGCAAGGGCACAAATTATGGTCCTCATCACAGAAACACTTTCAGCATTTAGAACCAAATAAGACTGACAGCAGCTAAGATTACCAGATGGCATCATATTTAAAATCATTACCTCATCAGAGATAAATAATATATTAAATCAGTTTGCAAAGAGAGAATTGCCAAATTCTTGGTTGATTTTAAGCAAATTCACAATAGGGTGGTGGATTTGAAAATTGAAGACCTAAGTGTTTAAAGCTTTGCATAAGAAACACAAGCAGGTAAACTGCCAACAAAGCAACAATGACCACAACTAAGATTGTGAAGAAGAAAGGCAGCTCAGAGGTATCTAATACTTCCTAGCTATTTTTTTAATGCAACAAATTTTAGGAATAATGTAGTACGTACATAAAGATATATTCAGTGTGGTATTTGAAATAGAATGTAAAGTAATATTGTACACTAAATACAAGCTTGTTGATAAATAAACGAATAAATAAGTAAAGCAAAAAATGTCATTGGTTAATGGTAAGAATTAAAAAGTGGGAGGTATTGGAGGTATTAGTAGTGTATTGTTAGAAGGACCTGGCTAATTTATTTAATGCATGAGCATCACTTTGAGAAACTCAAGGAACAGTGGAAGTAAGTAGCTGTCGTGGGTGGATGTGAAACCTTCTTTAAAGTTAGAACATTTGTCTACGAGGCCTCTAGGAGTATAAGTTGTTTTTGTACATTAGAAAGTAGTGTATAATAATTGAAGCCACTCCAGCAGGTGGCACTCGGAAGTATCTAATGTAAAACCATCTCCTTTATGACTATGGAAGCAATTCTTGGAGAAATACATGAGGGGTCAGGTATGCAATGTATCTCAAATAGTCCAAGGAGACAAACCTAAAGGTTTCCTCTTTCAAACAAGTGGCTTCCATTACATACATTCAGCCCAAACATACATATTGTAATTGCTAATACAGCCTGGCACCAGTGAGTATTAATATAGAAGATTCTGGCCTACTATGGAGTAATATTGTTTAGTTTGATTGTAATGGGTAATAGACACTGCTGTGGAACCTTGGGACTATCTGGTCTACTACTTCAAACCTCCTCTAGCCACACATCATAGTTGCGATTATACTAAATGTTGGCCATAGCTCAACACTAGTTTTCTAACAGGTGGCTCAATATTGCTGCATCACAGAGGTCTGGACAGAGGTTAATGTTTACTAAGTACAGGGACCTACGATGTTTTCAGGTGATCCATGGCCAAAGCCTTCCTCCCAGGCTGGATCTTTTGGCGCCAGAGGGGAGGTCCATTGACACACTTATTCTGTTTGCTATATTACTTGATTACTGCAAGTCCCAGTTATTTTTCTGACTGGAGTTCTATCCTCAGTAGCTCTTGGCTAGACACAGTAATCAGATTCTTCATCCTTTGAGGACTTATCCGGATTTGATTCGGGCTCAAACACACATACCAAGACACAGCTGAGATCATACAAGGGCAACTTAAAGAAATGTAATGCTAAAAGTCAAGGCTAGTTCAACAACCAACAACTCCCATAATCCTGAGTAATTGTACTGGTATCGCCAAAACAATGGTTTTGAGGATTCTACTTAACTCTTCATGTGTCCAAGAAAAAGGAATCATTTTGTACCAATAGTCTCGGAGATCTGTGATCAGCTCTATGGAGGCAATCTCCTTGAGATCATCAGGAGACATATCGCCTTACCGCCACTTATATATCTCATCAACATTCTCTTAAGTTCACTGTGGATTACAATCATTTTCAATCTATAGCATTGCCGTTTGTGTTGCACGCTGCCCCAAGAGTATTTATGAAGATCTTCTCAGTATTAGCAGTTTTTATCTGTAACAGCTTACTTAGCCATTCTGATCAGAAGACCCTCATGTTCAAGCCAAAAGGGGCATTAAAATATGTCTGTTAGGTCCCAACACCACAGGTGATCAATTCCAGAAGAGCTCCTGGCAGTCACATCAAGGATTCTGTTCCTATTTCAGGACATTCTTCCCTTAAGACACAGTATTGAAATGAATATATCATCATTTATTTATATAGCGCCACTAATTCCGCAGCACTGTACAGAGAACTCACATCAGTCCCTACCCCATTGGGGCTTACAGTCTAAATTCCATTCCATGGGCAGCACGGTGGCTAAGTGGTTAGCACTTCTGCCTCACAGCGCTGGGGTCATGAGTTCAATGCCTGACAATGGCCTTATCTGTGAGGAGTTTGTTTGTTCTCCCTGTGTTTGCGTGGGTTTCCTCCCACACTCCAAAAACATACTAGAAGGTCAATTGGCTGCTATCAAAAATTGACCCTAGTCTGTGTGTGTCTCTGTCTGTCTGTCTGTGTGTGTGTGTGTGTGTGTGTTAGGGAATTTAGACTGTAAGCTCCAATGGGGCAGGGACTGATGTGAATGAGTTCTCTGTACAGCGCTGCGGAATCAGTGGCGCTATATAAATAAATGGTGATGATGATGATAACACAGACACACACAGACTAGGTCCAATTAACCTACCAGTATGTTTTTGGAGTGTGGGAGGAAATCGGAGCACCCGGAGGAAACCCACGCAAACATGGGGAGAACATACAAACTCCTCACAGATAAGACCATGGTCGGGAACTGAACTCAGTCGTCCCTTAGTGACATCATAGGACTGACTTCACCTTCTAAGACTGACGTTCTTTCTCTTTCATATCTGACCATTCCAAATATATTTTTTATCAACACAAACCAAGAACCAGAAATATCTATCCCAGCTAATTTAATGGATGGATCCAGTCAGATTCCAAGGTGGCTGCCCATGTTCTCTTCGAATAAGGCATGTAGTAACAATAGATGTCAGGTTATAAGATTTCCTCATCTGACTTGTCAAGGACAATGGTCCTTTAAGGAATCCCATTTACCCACCAATATACTAGAGCAGGCCTGGCCAACCCGTGGCTCTGCAGGTGTTGTGAAAATACAAGTTCCAGTATACCATGCCAGCTATCTGGCTATTGGCTGGCAATGCATGCTGGGACTTGTAGTTTTGTAACACCCGAAGAGTCACAAGTTTGCCAGGCCTGTGATGGAGCTTCCCAGGATCTCTAGTTCACATTTAATCGGACCACATTACAGTTGAGGCTGTCCTGTTTCAACAAGTGGTACCTAAAGCAAGGCTACAATAGCAGAAATAGCTTGGTTTATTCAATGTGTAGAAGTTCATTGTTAAAGCAATAATTGGATTTTCATACCAACAGAACCAAGAAAATTAAAAAAGATAAATGGTTTTATTTAGAAAAATAAAAGCATGCGCATATTAGGTCATATCTTGCTTCAATCCAGATTGCAATCTAAAAGTTTTTCTATGAACATATTGATTTTATCAGACTACAGAGCAAAGAGTGCTTTAGAACAATGACAAGGCAATCATTCTTAAATCTGTGTACTCCATTCGTTCAGAGTCTCATCTGGGCTGGTCGTGTGGGTATGGCTCACTTCTCGGCATTCTGGGAGATTCTTCTGAAGATGGAATTCCTTCGTCCAACAGTCTAATCTTTATGTCACATGGAAGTTTACTTTTTAAGTCATTATATACATGTGTCTGTGTACATCTAGTGTCCTCTAAATAAAACACATACATTAAACATTTTCAAAATAAAGATCATTATATTAATTCTACAATCTGCTATTAAATGTACACTTAACTACATTCAAATATATTTATCTTTAGCATTCATGTACCACACATCTTGGCGATACCTAGAGTTGACAGGTGGATTACCTCAATACATCTCAATGAGTGGTCTCTTCGGATGTCTTCCAACAAATCTGTATTTGCTGGGGGGCAGTCAGACATTGACCTTATGGCCTACAACTTAATTTCCAGTGATCTTCATGGATACTCTCTGGGCAAAGGGTATTTCAATCATTTTTTTTTGGTGCAGACTAGCCATTAAGTTCATGGTATGAAGACCTGGTAAATCTGACCATATGCCCAACTTGGCAGGATCCTTTCAGCAAGGACCCACTCCTGCACAACAACCATAACTTGGAAGTCAAGTCATGGACACTGTGGGATGCTCCCTGCCAGCTGCCTCTACCTCGCTGTGAGCACACAGATTAGGGTACATGCACCTCCTCTGGCTATTTCTTGTCTCACACAATATTCTGCCATATTGAATGGCATCTCTGCTTTTTCAAATATCCTTGAGTTTATCCACCATGGATTCTATCTCGGTGTAACGCCTACATCCCTCAAACACAAACTGTGGCTTGCACAGTATTGTCCCAATACCAATAAACACTTTCCCTTGATTTCAAACTAAAATTCCAGGCTCTTTTGCAATTACGTTCTACAATGCTCGCATCCCTTCTACAAACAATTTACTGATGGGTGGACTTGGTTACTAATGGAGAAGGGGAGGACCATCCGTTGTTGTGTTATCCTGCTTCCACTGGTGATTTTTAAGTTAACCCACACATGACACCAGCAGTACAGACCATAGAAAAAGAGACTTAATAAGTATAAATCTCCTTGGTTTTGCAGGAAGTATAGCTTTTAATTCTCCTTAAATCTTCTTATTGTTCTAGTAATGCTGCCTATAGAGATCAGTGGACGTTGTAGTTTTACAACCAACTTTGCTGTGGTAAATATTAAATGACAAATTATAACTCAACAGAGTCTCATTACTTCAGTCATGGAATGGGGGAGGCAGCATCGTATAAATATAGTAATTGTATATTCTTAAAAAAATTCAGATGTTTTGCTTCTGTTCCTGGAACATATAGATCTGCCAGAACCTGGTCTAACAACCAGACTTCAGGACTTTCATGAATGCACGGCTTTAAAACTGCGTTCGGCAGAAAGCCCCTGCTTCAAGTAAGAAATAGGAAGGGTTAAATCCAGATCAAGGCCTCAAATGTTTGCAGCCAGGAGGACGAGCGAAAGTAAAGAAAGTTACCTCACTGATTTGTAAAGACAGCAAAGCATAGTAGAATAATGCTACAGTCATGTTATGGTTCTACAATTGTTCATACTTTATTATAAATAGTGATAACCGTGTTACATTGTATATACATGCTCAACAGTTGTATATTTGGAACCAAACTTAAATCTTATCTGTGTAGAAAAAAATTGTTTAATGTGGCTGTGAGTATATATTATCATGTCTCAATGCAGACATTTAACAAGATCATGTTTGTTTGGGGCAATTAGACTTCAAGTTTTTTTGCTATCAAATGTAGATTTTTTGACATTTCATAATATTTATTAACATGAGATGAAGGCACTGTTTCACTTTCTGTACACTAATATATTTCTTTATATAAACTTCATTGTTGTGCATTTTGGACTATTTGATATACGCATAACAAATATGTAATGTTGGGGTATAATCATGATTGCCCTCCACCCCCAGATACAATTATGATTCATTATGTTTTTAGCTACAATCCTAAGATGCCATTGTAATCGATTCATTGGACACAAACAAGCAGTCAATTCTCTCACAGGTACAAAAAATGCAATTCATTAAGTTATGAATAATTGTTTTTCGTATATATTTATGCATACACCTGCCAGCAATGAAAGGGATTAACCCCATAAAAGGGTCTGTGAAGCAGACAATGACATTGTGACCTCCGTGGGTTAATGCAAGTCATGTGACCTACCCAACAATCAAGAGACAACTTTATCATGGATGAATATATAAAACCAGTCACGTCAGAGCGTGCCCTGCCTTTCAGACACAGATGTTTATGGGTTCTATGAGGCAGGCATAGGGGAAATTCATTTTATATCATTCTGTCTATGACCACTAGTATCTATTACACTGTGCAGTATACAATATGAACTGACCACTGTTGTATTCTATGCAATGCTGTCACACTTCCTAAGGCGAGAATGAAGATAATAATACAGTCTTGTGTTCCAATGACCATTCCTCTAAACAGGATCTCATCAAATGGTCTTAGGAAACAGAATACAAAAAGACAGCATAAAAACAGCCTTTAATAAAGTTACAGTGTCACATGGTTCCATCTCATATAAAAATACCATCATTTGCACATTTTATGTACATTCTCCCATATTGGGCTTCGCTGCTAAACAAAAAGTGCTGTTTTATATTCCATACGACAGCCAAGTCATCTGATCATCACCACCGCCATCTTTCATCTACACCCATGCTAAGTGTATATAAGAACCAATATATTCATCTATCATGGGGTACACCCTCCCTCCCTTCGGTTATTGTTGAGCACGGCTTAGTTTATGTCTCATTATGGTGTGATTACTGTTTGCACTCTTCTTTGGTTCATATACTACTTCTTGTTCTGGTTAAAAGCCCAGGGTGGTGTATTATTAACTGTTATACCTCTCAAAAGTAAAAAAAAAAAGGTCAGTGTTTTCAGAAGGGAGGGCGTACAACCCCCCTTTAAAGCACTTAAAACCCCAGTTAAAAAAACCAAAAACAACCACCCAGATATAAAGTAACATTGAACATTCTCCAAACTCCATCTTCACAAGGACTTACCGTCTAGATGTTTATACAAGGCAATGCTGTCGCCTAGACAAGCACACACTCCTGAATCATTGGGTATATGATTATAATTAGGTACGTAACTTTATTTCAGATGGCACCTGGAAGTTTTTAGGTGTAGTGTTTACAAGGCAGTCTCTAACAACGGCTGCGCCTGTACCTCCCAGGGTTCCTGCGATTAAACTATTTGGTGAGTATAGGAGGATTATGAGCCTTAACAGGTTTAAAAGATAGAAATAGGGATCGATCATGCACTGACCATTTAAAGAAAAAAGTCATGTTTATATAACAAAAGAGAGCTTTTTTTTTTCTCTGCTTCCAGATGGGCACAAAATAATACCTGTATTTAAAGGTAAATCTGCACAGGGAGCTGGAGCTAGTGTCCTGGGGAAGGGAAGAGGTTGGGGAAATCCTCACCCCCTTACCAATTATAAGTCTGTGGAAGAGGTGGATGTACAAACCCCTCTGGAACAGTTTTAACCTAGCTCAGGTCGTAATGCAAAAATACCATGCACCAGATAGAGGATGCATGGAAATCTGCAGCGCCCTCATGTGGAAGAATAATGAATATGCGTAGGCTGAAGCAGCAGATAAGGGTCAGGAATTTCAGAACTGGGAGGTTAATAATCGATTTTATATAGTACAATATAATTTATCTGATAGATTCAAAACCCGCTGTCTTAGTCCATTGTCTGTCTAATGCACTGATCTCCCCCAGTAGATAAAAGCCCAAGCCCTCCTGTTATGTCCTGCTGTAGATAAGGCCCATCCAGCAGCAGTGAGCAGAGAGAAGTGCATAATCAACAGTTGCAGTCATGTCCGTAGTTGCCCCCAGCATGACTCCTGCAGGTGCGAGTAGTGGGAACCAGGGGAAAAGACAGCACAGGGGTGATGCCACCTTTATTAAGCCAAAGATAGATAGATAGATATAGAACCCAAAATACTTTCACAAAAGAAAGTTTCATGTCAAAGAAAAGTAGTCTCTCCGGATAAGTGAACTTGTACAAGGTGCCATTAGCTCCGGAGAGCAGCCAGCCGGGTCTGCATGGCTTCCAAGTCCTCTTCCTCTTCTTCATCAGACACGGCCCCGGCGGTGGCACCCATCGGTTCCGGTTCCGGTAAGGCATCAGTGACTTTGTTGGGAGCTTTACCCAAGGCCCCTGAAAAAAGAAGTCAATGTTAGGCAGGTTTGCTAGTAAGATCTCAATCCTATGCTTTATACTCTGTAAAATAAACAGGTGTCACCAGACGATGACATAGATAACTACAGTCATTGTGAGGAGCGCTGCTGTACAAAGTGACAAGGAGAATGTCATACACAACGACAAGATCAGCAAACTCCTCCTCCTAGTTACTGTGAGGAGCGCTGCTACAAAGTAATGAGGAGGAGAATTTCATACAGACGGACAAGATCACTGATTGCTCTTCTCTAAAATCACTTTTTACCTACGCAGACAGTGGAGGCTGCCATTTTGTGAATTGCACCAATATTCATTAGAATGCAGCCCATCCTTTTACTAGGAACAACACACTTTGCATTCTACCTTTGACAATAGGCACTTAAGATTAGCCATCATCTATTTCTTTTTCTGCTAACTCGCGGCCGCTACACAGGGCTGGCCCGCACGCTATCCGAACTATACTCCAGTAAGACTTCATGTGGGATATTATCACCTATTTGATTTTGGTAGGGAATCACATAAGGACTGTCTGCTGCTTCCTAAGGCAAAGGCTTCATAATCAGCATTTCAGGATAGATATGTTTAACAGTTTATTTACTGATCCTGTTAATGTTTGTTTAGCTGTGCCTGGCTGAACACTGTATATTTATGTTTTTTCATAATACATTTTTGTGTTACTTTCCTTTTAAGTCTGAACCATCAAGAATCATCTCTATGTATAAGATGAATTAATGCAATGGGGATTGCTGTCTATACTGTAAGTAAAATAAAATAGCGGTTGTTCAATTGGATCTTCAAATTCACTCATATTTACTAATAATTTTGGTTTAATATATTGCAATATTTTAACTTAGGTGTTGCATGAAAAGAATGAACGATGTGGCGTCTGTGTCAACGGGTAACCTTGGGGAACGGTCATGTAGACGAAGAGTCTTGTTATACTCCCATCCTCACACCTTCTTGGATCTGTTTCTAACCTGTGCCTCGCCTCAGATATCCACCTCTGACTCCTACCTATGGAAAACTTGATCAGACCACACCCCCCCCCCCCCCCCCCAGCCTCTGAAAACCCGTCTCTTTACTAGAACCTACTCTACTTCCTCATATACTTCCTCAATGGTACACCCTTTCCTAGTCTCAATCGCTGTTCTCTCCTCTTGTCTCTGTCCTTTCCCCACTAGAATGGAAACCAAGCAGGGCCACCTACCTTCGTTTTTACGTCTGCATTTTTTGGGGGGAGGGGAAGATTAAGTTGCAAACTTCATCTACATATCATATACATTTAAACTAGTGAAGGTGATAACTATAAAAGGTGATTCCAATGGATTGTCACTTGTTCCAAGACAGATTCAATTAATAAAAAAAAAATCTAGTTGAGGTGCCTCTGGAACGGCCGCGAGGCACCTCGTGCAGATTTTTTTCTTTTACAAAGTCAAGCAGATTTTTTTTGCTCACACCCCATAGAGGAGCAAGCAAAAATCCGCTTTAATTTTTACCGTAAAAAGTTCTTAGGAACATCGCGGACAATTGAATCCGCCCCTTATATCTAGAGATGAGCGGGCTCGGATTCCGCTAATCCGAGCCCACCTGAACAGTGTGGATCCGAACACAGTTCGGATATTTCCGGCGCCCAAAAAAATGAAAACGAGGCTCTGTCGTCCAAGTCTCGCGTCGAATCTCGCGAGGGGTGGGAGGGAGGGCCCAGAACAATTCCATCTTGTACTTCTTTTTTTGGCATTATGTGCTCAAGCTACCTCGGTGCAACCTTTTGGCCTAAAAACAATATTGTGAGGTGTTCAGAATAGACTGGAAATTAGTGTAAATGATTGTTATTGAGGTTAATAATAGCGTAGGAGTGAAAAAAAAAACCCACAAAACTGGTTTTTAGCACTTTTTATGTTTTTTTCAAAATAAATCCGAATCCAAAACCTTAAATCCGAACCAAAACCTTTCGTCAGGTGTTTTGCGAAACAATTCGAACCCAAAACCTCAAGCAAATCCGAATCCAAAACACAAAACACGAGACACCAAAAGTGGCCGGTGCACATCCCTACTTATATCTAATCATATTCCTCGTATATGAATAAAAGAAGAGCTGAACAATCCATTTACCTGCTGTGATTTCAAAAAGGATCTTATCTATCTCCTTCTCTGCTTGTTCTTCCATTTCGTCCTGGTCCTCCATTCCTTCAAACACGTCCTCCAACATCTCTTCTATGATGCCGGCCTGCAGGAATTTCCAGAACAACACTTTACACCTCCCGTCAGGTTACCATTGTTCTATTATACAGAAACTCTCATTCTTCCAATATACAAAAACTCTATAGAAACTGCTTATTAACAGGAGATCTCTGCAGGATGGTAGCAGAGAAGATGCAGAAAATATGACAGGTATCGGACTGTGTGTTTAGTTTCCAACCACATTGTCATATGCAAGTTACTTATAACCATATAGAACTGCAAATTGGTCTTTGTGATTTAATTCATATTATTATGTTGGTGTGGCTTACAGGAACTCTGTTTTCAATCATGGGTTAAAACCTGAGAGGAGTCTATATTATATGGTTATCTCTTTGATTATCTCTATATTCTTCTGCTCTACTCATGAGGTATTTATAGAGAGCTATCCAGAGATGTAGTTACATAGGAGTGCCCAATACCAATTTGTGGCATGGGTCAAAAAAAATCTAAAACTTCTTCAAAACTCTTTTCAAGTTTATATCAATATCAACAATAATATCCAAACAGACCCCTCACATTCTTCATGGTTCTGTGATTTCTCAGGACATCTCAACTGGGTGCCAGGAGGCTGAGCAGCTCAATTTAAATTTAAGTGAAGGGAAATAAAGACATAGGAAAATTTTCTCAAATACCATAGTTATGACCTGTTGTGTGGAGGTAATATCATCTTTGTAGGACATTCTGGTAAGAAGTTTGGCCAGTGTAAATAAACCCTGACTTAAGAGGCGGCCATAAAAAACTAATTTGCATTTACACAGAGCTTGTAGCACATAGCAGTGACGGCGGGGCTGTGTGCATCTGAAGCACGTTTAAATGTACTGTAAATTTAACAGTTTTTGTTCACTTTTGGGAGTCAATTTCACAATGGGCAAGTGTTCCACTGAATTCATGCTCTCCCAGCAGATAGAAGTTTCATTATTAGTGAGTTTACCATTTTTCTGTTTTCTCCCTTTTCAGTATTGTGTATTAACTTTGTATGCCATTTTTGTTAATTGTTTTTTATCTTAAGCATTGTGGATTTATTTTCCATATTAAAAATAACACTTTATAAGTTCAGGTCTCTTTGTTCTTACGAATTCACATGCATTAGAACGCTACATAGCTGAAGCAGATGAGGTCGTTTGGTTTATGACAACTCTGATTAAAGCAAATTGTGGGAGATTAGTCTAGATCAAGGGAAAACCAAAAGCTTCCAGAGTAAGAGTGTTTGTTCTTCACAAATAAATCTTTGTGGTGGCATTATTGACGAGACAGAATTGGTATATAGGATATGCAGGGAGCGTTTTATTCATTTTTAAAAAGTCTAGGTGGCTGTTTTTTATTAACTCTTGGTTACACACAGCACACAGACTGGGGCAAGTGCTGGATCGTGACACACACACTAACTAGTGAAGCCAAAATTGGTTTTGACACCTTGGCCCAAGAGCACTAAAACCAAATCTGCAACCCCCACCCCCACCCCCACCCCTCTCATGTCACCACATTAAATGATGATCCAGCAGCTGGATCAGACACATGAAGTGGTATTTTATTCAGCTGCAATAGTAGCGTCAAGATAAGTAAGAGTTCTACAATTAGACCAGATGGCACTATTACGATACATGCAATAGATTTGACTGCACATTGCAGAAGAAGTTTTTCTCTGCAATGCTATACTTTAAGAACTCACTAATGCATTGTATTTTTGGAAGACTGTGCAACACCACTCTTACCTTCATCATTTCTTTGGACAGCTCTCTCATGGTTGCTTGAATCTCTGGGATTTTCACAAGGTTCTGCATAGCTTTCATAACCTCAGTGCTCTTCTGCAAGGAGCCAGAGACCCTGAGCACGGCTGTAACGGCACATGAAGGTCGTTAAACAAAGCTACACTTGGTCAACATTTCAGACATGAAACAAAAATAGTAGCATTGATACAACATTTTACTGGACCTAAATGACCATCACACTTGCGATTTTGTTGCCAAGTAAGAAGTCATGATTAAGTCCAGTTTACCGAGCTTTCCAACACTATGTACAAGATGAAGCATCCAGATAATCAGCACCTCAATAACAACACACAATACTTCCCTTTGTTTCCTCTCCGGCATCTTTATGTATTTAGTTACGTTTAACACTCTAGGTTCATGTACATTATACAGCTCAGTAATACATAACTGTGTCTGAATTTCCCGTCCCCCAATTGGAAATGGCCAGAAATAAATTATTGTATATCTTACGTCTATTGACAGTGTAGTACTGTGTTTTCGGATGCCCATTAGATACGCAGGTGTGTTTCTCTGGGTGTTATTTGGTCCTGGATTTCAGCATAGTTTGTGATACATGGTATCTAAGTGTTGGCACCAGGAGCTGGGGGAAGGCATTACCTTGACAACCACATTCCTTTGCAGAAGCACTGGCCATAAACCCACACGGGGTCATCCTCTATAAGGAAAGTCTAGTAGTGGAAACTGTCCCAACTTATGAACCAAACTTGTGTGGGCACATGCAGTCACTGGGGAATCACAAACGGAGGAGAGGTCTGTCCTCATGACCAACCAGCGGAGATATTAACAGAATGTCATTGTCTGTTTGTTGGCCCAGTCAAATCTAGTCCTGGTTGGTTGGCTCAGTGCAGTCTAAACCCTCTCACAGATTGGCGATTCTGATCACATCGTCCTCTAGGATTGGTCCAGCTTTATGGCAATGCCTATCTGAATTCATGGCAGGGGTGGAACTGTTTTTGGTTCTATATAAGGAGCCCATGTTGATGGATCTCAGTGTACTACCTTCAAGTGGTTGTAAAAGCTCTCATAAGTGCCTCTGGCTCAAGAGGGATTTCCCACGCTCCTCCCCCTCTCCCTCTCCCTCTCCCCCTCCCCCTCCCCCTCCCCCTCTTCTCTTTTATCTTCCTCTTTTTCTTCCTTCTCCTTTTCTTTTCTCTCTTCTCTTTTAAATATATTAAAATGCCGGTCTTTATTTCATAGAATCTGTGCTATTTTATCTCTGAAACATGAAGACTTCTGCTTCACTATACAATGCACTGATTATACTCTGTTTGATATAACATGTATCCTTTTGCATTGTTAATTCTATTTTGACCGCTAATAAACACTTGTTAAAAAAAAAAAAAAAAAAAAAAGCTCTAAAAAAAAGTGCTATTGAGCAAAAAAACATCACTATACAGATCCTGCAAGATATCTATACCAGCTATCATGTGTTGAAGTCAGTGTCCACTATCCTGAGTGGTTTGTCCTGCTCACTTGCATAGGGTAACTAACAACTATTCTCCTACAACTGGGGGTACCTTGCGGGTGTAAAATTAGCACTTATTCTGGTGGCCAAGTAGAACCATTAAGTGTGGACAAGAGTAGTAGATTGCTGACAGTAAGAGGAACCACATGACGAATCTGTAAAACCAACCCCCCACACCTAAGAGGGAAGCGGAGTAAGCCCATCCTGTCACAATAATCTGTTATATATGTATTAATGTGAAATAGTGGCTTTAGTTGCTCCCTAAACCAAACGTAGTAGTTGGCACTGAGATGCGTAAAGTGCGAAAGAATTTAGGGCCGGTGGTTTGGGATATTTATTTTTTATTAAAAAGAAAAAAACATGCTAAATTTCTTTGTTTTCTACATTTTATTTTCCAATGCAGAACGAGATGACTTACGGACATTTGTGTTCATTTTCTTTGTTTGAAAAGAAACATTTTAAATGATCTTCACTGTACCACTAAGTATTCACAGTACCAGTAGTCGCGTCTGCCTGACAAGCTCTATTATGTAAAATAAGAGAAGGGATTGGATGGGACAGGGTGTTCTATCTTAAATAATAAAAAAATAATAATCAGCTCACAAGTAGATAGGCTGGGGTAAAAATAAATAAATAATAACCACCAACAAACTTTATTCTAGGCTTCTTTTTCCTCCCTAAAAAAATCCTTGTAACAATAATTTTACATTTCAATGAACCATTAAGAAAAGTAGGGATCTCCGATTGTTTAATAAACAATGAAAATGAAATACATAGGGGCATATTCAATTGTTCGTGTTACTTGCAAAAGTAACGTGGCGTTAAAACTATTACCGTTATTGCGGTAATTCTAAGCCGGATTTCATCTCGCAACTCCCTGAGCTGCGAGCTGAAAGCCGGCATTAAATGTACCGTAATAACGGTAAATTACGCGCACTATTACCATAATGACGGTAATTGTGCGCACGCCACGTTACTTTTCAGAGTAACGCGGACAATTGAATATGCCCCATAGATTACATGGTCCATATTGGTGATTACTTCAGTACATGATGTTTATCAACGCTCGCAGGAATTCAAGTTCAACACCACCAGGTTGTGTCTCTTTCATGAAAATATTTTCTGCAGCTTGAACTGACAGTTCATGTGACAAATAGAACCCTGACTGTTTAAAAAATCTTAGCAGTGTCTTAGATAAAGTTCTATTATTTTCTACACCGTTTGCAACCTAAACAACGTGCTCACTATCTACAGACAAGAACAACTATTTTGTTACCGCTGTCCATAGTATCATTTAGCGTGAAGGAGTTAGGCAACATTAGTATGGGAGAAATGTCAACATTGCAACTAAAACTGACAGGGACTGTTACTATTTTTAAACAAATCTATTTCTGGCAAAAGTGGAAGTAACTACTTGAGAGGAAATACCATGTTACAGCTGATTTACCCGTTCCTAGAAAACATTTCCTTTGGCCATACAATACTACATGCAGAGACCATCACGTTATGGAGCTACAAATGGCCAGCATATTATACTGCATCAAATAATACACAGTTGTTGAATAACGCAGCCCCCATCTGAGCGGCACCCCCGTCTCCTTTGCAACCACTCAAAGGATTTACAGCAAACTCAACGGCAGAGGTTAGATACAACCATAGCTTTATACGGTTGCACTTGTACACTCTCCTCTAGAGAACTCCAGCAGCCAATCAGAATCCACTGCTTTTCTGTACTCTCCTCTAGAGAACTCCAGCAGCCAATCAGAATCCACTGCTTATCTGTACACTCTCCTCTAGAGAACTCCAGCAGCCAATCAGAATCCACTGCTTTTCTGTACTCTCCTCTAGAGAACTCCAGCAGCCAATCAGAATCCACTGCTTATCTGTACACTCTCCTCTAGAGAACTCCAGCAGCCAATCAGAATCCACAGCTTTTCTGCAACGTCTGATTGGGTGTTGAAATCCACAGCATAATATTGTACAGCACTTTATAACTGCTGTTATATACAATATAGGGATGTAACTACAACAGGCCAACACATGGTGTAAGGAGCACACGACAACCACACTTTATACAGCAGCCTGCATGCGATAACGTCACCCACAATGTAACCGTGACCCCTTACCTAGCTGGTTCTTCATGCTCATGAGTACGGAGTTCATCTGAGCCTTTGAGGCGTACAGTTTATTTACCGCCCGCTTCGATTGTACCACCTCCTTGGCCAATATAACACAAGCCTCCCGGTTGCCTTTCTTTGCCGTGTCCTTTATGGAGTGCTTGACTTTTTCTTGCTCTCTCTGGATATCTGGAAGAAGAACACAGTCACATAACTACCCCCCCAATAATAATATAAAGGCACATAATCACCGATTTCAACTAAATGCAAACATACATTTTATGCATCAATAAGATTAAGGGAATAATTACGAGAGCAAACACTGTTACATTGTGTATGAGATTATGTACGTTCATTATTTATTTATTTTTTTAAAAGTTTTATTTTTGAGAAGGTCAATAATGAGCATCAGTCCAAGACAAAATCTGTTACAATCAGGTTATAAATATTCAGGGACTAATACAAACATTGTGTATCATAATGAGAATATTGAGATTGACCAAATTTTAGCTATAAGGATAGAAGAAGAAAGAAACAGAAAGGAGGCCAGTCAGAGAAAAGTGGGCAAGATAGATTAGGAGGCGGTGTGGCAGACCGCCAATAGAAGAGAAGAGAAAGGAAGCAGAGCAAGAAATAGAGAAGTGGGGGGAGGTGGGGGGAATGGTAACGGGTTGAGGGGGGATATCAAGTGGAGTGTTTTAGAGGAGTCATAGGGCAAAAGGAATTTGGATTTGAAAAAATGACATCCACGGTTCCCAGACTTTATTAAATGATTTAGAGGTGTTGCGCAATATGCATGTCATAAACTTCATTTTGTATGAGTGCCAAACTCTATTAATAATTGTCTGCATAGTAGGCGCGGTGGGTTGTTTCCAGTTAGTGGCAATTTGACATAGTGCTGCAGAAACTATGTGGCGGAACATTTTTGTTTGGTGTTTAGTTGCGGATGGAATTCCAAGTGGGAGAAGGAAAAATCTGGGAGAGACCGGGATGTCAATCTGCAGAATCTGAGATGCGAAGTTCCGTAGTTCCAACCAGAATGGGGCAAGCTTGGGGCACTGCCACCAAATATGGAGGAAGGACCCTTCTGATGAGCATCCTCTCCAACATGAGCTGGATGAGTCCAGAAAGATTTTTTGTAATCGGGTTGGGACCAAGTACCATCGATAAAGAAGCTTATAGGCATTTTCTTTCAGCTTCACACAGATTGAACTAGATGCAGTGTTGGCCTTTATTTCATCCCAATCTTCCCCATCCAAGGGACCCCCCAGATCCTCCTCCCAGGCTCGCTCATGGGAATCCTGGATGTCTGAGTCAGGGACTCTCAGCTCTCCGTATAGCAGAGATATAAGGCCATTGGTAGAAGATCGCCAGAGGAAAAGTGACTCGAATGAGGTCAACGGCCTGATTGTTAAAGATAATTTAGTGGTGGAATGAAAATTTCTTAGTTGTAGGTATTGAAAAAAAAAAAGTGTTGGGAATATTGAATTTGGTTTTTATGTCTTCGAATGAGGGAAAAGAAGCATCTGTAGTGATATTATTAAGATAGTAAACATCGTTCCTTTTCCAAAATTCAAAGGACGAGACTATACGACCTGGCAGAAAATCTGGGTTATCAAAAAGAGGAACAATTGGACCAGGAGCCGGGGCGAGATTAAACTTAGTGTTTGCCCGGTCCCAGAGAGAGAGCGAATGCGATACAATTGGGTGATTAAGAGCGGACCGAGGACGTTTAGTGCGAGGGAGCCACAAGAGAGAGGAGGCGGAGGAAATACCTAAGCTTTCGGTTTCGATCGAGACCCAAACTCTGGAGGAGCCCCGGGAGTTCCATAAAATACATTCGGCGAGTTGCGCTGCCAAGAAATAGTTTTTAAAATTGGGGACTCCCAAACCGCCCTCCCGCGTCGACCTTTGTAGGACAAGGAGCCGAACTCTTGGACGTTTTCTACCCCATATGAATTGTGAAGTGTAGTGTTGCAAAAATTTGAATACATAAGGGGGGATGCGTATGGGAAGGGCTTGGAAGAGATGGAGCAACCTGGGCAAAATGTTCATTTTAACTGAATTGATTCGTCCTATCCAGGAAATTAGGTTTTTACTCCAGGTTTCTAAGTCAGATTTAATTTGGGATAGTAATTTAGGATAGTTAGCTTGGAAAAGCTGACTATATTGTTTAGTTATGTAGATACCTAAATATTTTATCTTTTTATGGTGCCATTTGAAGGGGAATTGTTGAGTGAGAGAAGATCTCATACTTTCTGTAAGATAGAAATCAAGAGTTTCTGTTTTTTGTGGATTGATTTTGTATCCCGAGATGTAACTGTAGGTTTTGATGTCTGCAAGAAGGGGGGGGGGGGGGGGAGAGAAACAGCGGGATCCGAGAGAGTCAAAAGAACATCGTCAGCATATAATGATATTTTATGTTCGGATTTCCCTGTTTTAACTCCGCGTATCGCCCCGTTAGATTGGATTTTTGCCGCTAAAGGTTCTATTAACAGGGCAAAGATTAAAGGGGATAGTGGGCATCCCTGCCGCGTCCCATTGGAAATTGAGAAGGGGGAAGAGAGCGACTCCGTTGGCCACTACCGTTGCTCTGGGAGATTGATATCAAGCTAACAGGCCATCTAGAAACTTACCAGAGAAACCCATTGACCCCAAAACTCTAGACATAAAGGTCCAAGAGATGCGATCAAACGCTTTTTCGGCATCAAGTGCCATGATCAATGACGGTAATTTACCAGAGTGAATAGAATGTATGAGGTCAATAGCCCATCTGGTGTTGTCTATAGCTTGGCGGCCTGGTATAAATCCGACCTGATCTGGGTGGATCAGAGAGGGGAGAAGAGTGTTCAAGCGGTTAGCTAAAATTTTGGCATAGATTTTGAGATCCACGTTTAGTAAGGATACAGGCCTATAACTGGGACAGAAGGTAGGATCTTTATCTGGTTTTGGTATAACAATGATAGTGGCCAAGGTCGTCACCTCGTTAAAAGGTGAACCCATTAAGATATTGTTAAAGAAATCTGTCATATGTGGGGCAAGGTCCCTGGCAAATTTCTTATAATATTGTGCCGTGAATTCATCTGGGCCTGGAGACGATGATGATTTTATCATTTTTATAGATTGTATCTGTCTGGGTGATATCAGCGTTCAAGAAAGTGATATCAGTGTCTGAAAGATGTGGTAGTGAAAGAGATGATAAAAAGGATGTAATTTCTGTATCAAGAGATTGGACAGAGGATGAGGTCTCAGGGAGATTGTATAATGTTCTGTAATAATCGTGAAATTCTTGAGCGATTTGCACCGGGTCATACATAGGCTGCGAGTTTGGAGATTATTTGAGTTTTGTAATCTGTCCTCGAGATTTTTTCTGCCGCAGTTTGTTAGCGAGCATAGAGTCGGCTTTGTCAGCCTTTTCGTAGTATTGCTGATTTAATTTTTTGAGAGTATTCGCTGCTCTGCGAGAAAAAATTGCGTTTAGCTGTCCTCTTATTGCAGAAATTTGTGTAAGTAATGTCGTGGATGGGTGGAGTTTATGTTGATCAAGAAGGGAGGTTAGTTCGGTCTCAAGGGAATTAATTTCTTGAGATGCTAGTTTTTTAGCTGCCGAACTTTTACTTATCAATCTACCTCGAATGGTAGCCTTATGGGCTTCCCATAAAATGCCTGGGGCAATTTCCTCTGAAGTATTTAATTCAAAATATTCCTTGATTGCGTCCTTAATTTCTTGATGAGTCGATTGGGCCAACAAAAGGGAGTCGTCAAGACGAGAACGTGGAGCAAATTTTATGAAATCAAACGTTCATTATTTTTTTTTCAAAATTTCCACCCAGTTTGGTGCAAAATTCTAGCAATGTGCATTCGGTTGCTGGATCGCAGCCGTCACAAAGTCAGGAGACTTCATTGTATATCCAGAGTACACTGTTGGATAAAGGAGTGAATCAATCCAAACTCACTAACCAGAGAGAGATTGATAAATAAATCTAGGCTTTCTATAGATTTCCACTTCCTATAACTGCTCAGATAAACAAAGGAGCAGAAATTGTTCCGCACTGGGAGTCTGTATAGCAGTATTGATTATATGGGTTGATGGCAGTTCAGCTGTGATAAATGTGCGAGTGTGACGTTATCTGTCAAACATAGCAATACCCTTCTTTACTCAAGTGTGTTACAATATATATCATTTTCACTATACTATCCCTTTAGATAATACTGACTAGTTTGAATGGTTTTAGTTTCCTGGATCACTCTGCTCTAATATTGCACAAGACTCATGCATGTCCATCAATACACCCCAACAACATACAGCAACTTCCGGGTAACAAGTAGCAGTGAACATTCCGAGGTCATTTATGTTTGACAGTCAATTGGACAGCAGAGGTGCTTTGGAGGGGCGAGTTCTTTAGTCTTACACATTAAATTGTGTTTTTTAAATATATTAAAAAAGCCTAGATTTAAAAAGGAGACTAATAGGTAGTAACTATCCACACACACAAGATCTGCAGCTAATGCCTAGATCAATGAGAGAATCACCCAAAACTCTCCAGAACAACATGTAATATCATTAATAACAGATATAGCAATACAGCGCTAATCTCTTGCACAGAGATATATACTTCTGATGAAAAATTCCTAATAGATATAGGAAAAATGTACTATTCCAATAGCCGTTAGTCCAGAGAGAATTTTGATACCCGTCTCTAAATGTGGATTTCGATGCAATCCTCAGTCTTCCCAGAATCCACAAATATTATTTAACAGTCACTAGGCAGTTGCCTACAACGATGTCCCAGAGCACATTGTAGATATGCTCAAAAAAAATAATAATAATAATCGAAGAAAACAATCATGGTGTAGTATATCAAGAGTATTCATATGTCTACATCCAGTGTCCACAACACCTTCACTCGCCAGGTTCCCAGACGGAACAAGAGTGAAAACAGGAGAGTGAAAGAGGTGCACACAAACATATATAATGAGGGGATCTCCTTCACCTGTTGATCGGAACCCTTCTTGTGAATGCACTTACACACTTAGAACTTTCACAAGCTTCAAACGAAAAGTATAACACCGAAACTCCTCACTTCCTTCCTTCTGAACCTCTCTCTTTCAATGCATCTAAATACGTGTATACTCCATTCATGGATATAGAGATAGAAGGAATGGAGGGAACAAATAGGATAACATAGTGTATTACCCTTTATTAAAAATCAACTAAAAAATAAACCTTAAAAACAACAATAAAAAGCAATAATATCCAAACTCAATCTTATACTGCAGCACATACTGCAAGGCCACCTACCAGAGTCCTAAGATTAAACAGCATGTAGCCTGTAGATCCACGCCATGCTATCACTCGCACAGATGACAATATGTGCTGGAATTACAGTATGTGGGTAACGTCACAAAACAACAGGTTTCGACCTGTCAATCGTGGTCTTTCTGAAGACTTTCTCAAAGCAGCCAATTAACCTACATACTGGTAGGTTAATTGGTTGCTAACAAATTGACCCTAGTCTGTGTGTCTGCCTGTCTGTCTCTGTGTCTCTGTCTGTCTATGTCTGTGTTAGGGAATTTAGAATGTAAGCCCCAATGGGGCAGGGACTGATGTGAGTGAGTTCTCTGTACAGCGCTGCAGAATTAGTGGCGCTATATAAATAAATGGTAATAATAATAATAGTGTCAATATACAGCCTTTTATACTGGCATTTCCAATAAAAGTCAAACACTCCTCTTAGTTGAACTTCCAGGATCCAAGTCTCTATATCAAAACGAGACTTGGCTTAGACTATCCTCCAGAGTCCTAGCCACGGTGTCAAAGTGAGGTCTAGCTTATACTACACTGTCTGGCTCTTCCGGATCTACGGTTCAATGTTCATACAACAGTTGACATGTAATTAAAAAAAAAATATATACAACAAGAATCTTCCAAGTGGTGGGTCAGTACACTAATATCACGGTCTTTACTAAGATCACACTATAATTGCCATATAATATCAGTAGTACAAATCCTGTAAGAATCAGGTATAACCTCTTCATATAAGGTCTTAGAAATACTATTTCCAAAAATTTGTCAAGGGAAAATATATCATTTATATACATTTAAGTGTGCATTTATAAAGAACTAATTTAAAGAATGTCCTTAGCCTAAATTTGGAATGCTCTTCTCAGTTCTAAAATTCAAATAATACCACAAGAATATACACAATTCTAATATCCACTATATACCATCGGTAAATATCCCATATTATACCATCCATTACAAGATCCCTATTTTAAGCGGGTATAATAACCACTATACGAATATAGAACCAATCCATAGTATTAAACCAGGTATTAATTTAAATGGAATAATACATTTTTCCTATATCTACTGGGAATTGTTCATCAGAGGTATATGTCTCTATGTGCAAGAGATTAGCGCTGTATTGCTATATCTGTTATTAATGATATTAAAAGCCTAGATTTATTTATCAATCTCTCTCTGGACTGGTAACACTGTTCAGTTCCCATGTCTGGGATTCCTGAAGCTCTACATCCTGCAGAATTGTGAACCTATCGCTCAATGCAAATGCATCAATGCTTAGACAACAATCAGCTTTAGTGATACATCGGCAGTGAAGGGTGTATGGAGAGAGGTGCACTGAAGTTGTTGTGATGAGCACTAAGGAAATGACAGTAATGACAGAAGCAGGTTCTGGGGAGCTATGTTGGTCTCAGTTATGGTGGTCTGTGGTTCTGCCAGTCCTGGGAAGAGTGGTTGGAAAAAAAACAAAAAAACAAAACGTAGCTGAAGTTTTATTTATTAAATCTATATAAACGGTGAGGACGAACAGGCAGCATAATGGTCAGCATTTTAGCATTACTACCTTACAGCCCTAATCCGATAACATACATAACTGTTAGGGTAATTGGTTTATTACAAGAATGTGTCCTATGCAGGCGAGTTGGATTTGTGGGCCCGGGGCAGGGAACTCAGCTTGTAAGCTCCATTGGGATTGAGGTGTATGAATGATCTGACTGCAGAATACCTTAACACTATACAAGTAAAACAATAACAAGTAAGAATGATGAGAGCTCTGTAATACAGTGTTGTTATGCAATCATCAGGTGAGCTTATATTACAGCAAGCAAAATACTATGACTTTGAACTCATTAACTTCTTAGTATTTCTATCATCTGCAATATTGATTTCCTAATAGGAGGAGAAAGCTGGATTCTCGGGACAAGGAGGGATATTACATCACCACCATAAGTGCAGAGAAACAAGTTTGTAACAGCCGAGGTGAGCAATAATCCTATTTATAGTCTAACACGGGCAGCCAGGCCCCAGCTCCAGTCACAGGACCTGTTCATGTCAATCTTACTAATCACCTATGAGGGAGGGTGCAAAACTCTTCAGAAGCCTAATACATTTACCAGGAAATACATTCCACTTATAGCCTGTATATGGTCACTTACTGGATCCATCTCCTTATACACTGTATATGGTCACTTACTGGATCCATCTCCTTATACACTGTGTGTGGTCACTTACTGGATCCATCTCCTTATAGCCTGTGTGTGGTCACTTACTAGATCCATCTCCTTACAGCCTGTGTGTGGTCACTTACTAGATCCATCTCCTTACAGCCTGTGTGTGGTCACTTACTAGATCCATCTCCTTATAGCCTGTGTGTGGTCACTTACTAGATCCATCTCCTTATAGCCTGTGTGTGGTCACTAACTGGATCCATCTCCTTATAGCCTGTGTGTGGTCACTAACTGGATCCATCTCCTTATAGCCTGTGTGTGGTCACTAACTGGATCCATCTCCTTATAGCCTGTGTGTGGTCACTTACTGGATCCATCTCCTTACAGCCTGTGTGTGGTCACTTACTGGATCCATCTCCTTACAGCCTGTGTGTGGTCACTTACTGGATCCATCTCCTTACAGCCTGTGTGTGGTCACTTACTGGATCCATCTCCTTACAGCCTGTGTGTGGTCACTTACTGGATCCATCTCCTTACAGCCTGTGTGTGATCACTTACTAGATCCATCTCCTTACAGCCTGTGTGTGGTCACTTACAAGATCCATCTCCTTACAGCCTGTGTGTGGTCACTTACAAGATCCATCTCCTTACAGCCTGTGTGTGGTCACTTACAAGATCCATCTCCTTACAGCCTGTGTGTGGTCACTTACAAGATCCATCTCCTTACAGCCTGTGTGTGGTCACTTACTAGATCCATCTCCTTGTACCCTGTGTGGTCACTAGATCTTCTCCGCATTGAAAATGTCTAAGCAACTCATCATTAACAGGGAAGATTGAAGATTCTGAGGTCATTCATGAGCGATTGTTAAGCAGATGGCAGCAGGGGTGAATGGATTTTATGGCAGATGGCAACAGGGAAATTGCCGTAGCACACATACTTGGGTTAAGTCACTTTATTTCACTCTAGTTGTCAGCAAAACACAGCTATTTGTCAGATATTCAGGTTTTGGAAAAGTGACAACACAGACATCTCAGAACTCAGAAGTGAGCACAATAGACGCTAACAATGCACCAAATTAGCACAACTAAAAGAGGGTTCCTCAATCAGTGGTCCAGGTATCTCATGGGGGGGTTACATCAGACACATTCAGACGGTATATCCACCATTTATATAAAACTGCAAGTTACACTATAAACTATAAGTAATGCGTAAAACATGTTCAAAACAAATTAGAAGGGGTATAAAAACGTCCTTAAAATATACTCAGTGGTGATAATCTCAATTGATATGTTATACAGGCTAAAGACATCTACACAGTCAGAAACAGTTCAATTGACGGAAAAAATACATTTAACACACACAACACTACAATCGACACGTAAATTACACATACAGTGTCAGGATAACTAATTCAGTAGCAAATCACATACCCAGAAACATAAAACTAAAAACATTTTTATAAAAGAATAATAAAGATCGAGCAGATAACCAGGCTCACCTCTTATTTGTCTGTCAATCACTCGCATCTCTTTCCGTATTTTAAGTGACCACTCATTCACCTAGGAAAGAAAACAAATCATTTGTTAGACTACAACAATGTAAAAAGGGCTCGCTGCACATTTATCTCATGGTACGTTCATATCGCTGGCAGGGAGGCAAACAAACTGCACAGGTTTCTATTGGAAGAGAAATTAGATTAATCTCCTAGAGGAAAGGGTGAAATTATTTTGCAAATTAGCATACACAACAGGACTGCACTTAAAGTTTTATACATACTAATTATTTATAAACTTATTTTCATACAAAGGTGCAACTGACATCACAATCTTCCCATATTCATGGTACAGCCCATATTAGTTTGAGAGAAACCTCACATCACTATTTGTGCTATTGGGGACCCTGTCCCTTCCACTATCTCACAGTCTGTGGCTTCCTGCTGCCTCCATTCTCCTCCTCACTCCACTGCCCCTGTCACATGCAGCCCTGTCCTCACTAACACATCACTCATCTCCTGATATACTCTGTGCTGCTGGGAGACCCTGCTCAGTCCACTATATAACTCTCAGTCTGTGGTGTTTCGCCTCTGTTTCTCTCCTCACATCATACTGCTGTTGTGAACATTCTGTTGTTCCAACCTCACCCACTCAAATACACTGATGAAGAATCATAACAACAGGTGCACTGACACTAGTCAATCAAATATTTAAAAAATACCATTATAAATACAGATCATAAAGGTACGGTGACTGCTCTACAACTGTGACTGATGTCAAAAACATGCTTGAAAAGAAACTAAAATACTGGTGGTTAAATATTAGAGTGTGATGGACATGAGCATGTTATAGACAGAGCAGAGTGTGATATATATACCGATCAGCCGCAACATTAAAACCACCTGCATGGTGGAGGTTCTTTGCAAGTTTGGGGCTGCATTTAGCAAATGGAGTTGGGGATTTGGTCAGAATTAATAGTGTCCTCAGAACTACAGGCAGGTACTTATCCATCATGCGATACCATCAGGGAGGCGTCTGATTGGCTCCAAACTTATTCTGCAGCAGGACAAGGACACCAAACATACAGCCAATGTCATTAAGAACTATCTTCATCGTAAAGAAGAACAAGGAGTCCTGGACGTGATGATATGGCCCCCACAGAGCCCTGATCTCAACATCATCAAGTCTGTCTGGGATTATATGAAGAGACAGAATGATTTGAGCAAGCACTACATCCACAGATCATCTATGGTAAGTTCTCCAAGATGTCTGGAACAACCTTCCTGCCGAATTCCTTCAAAAACTGTGTGCAAGTGTACCTAGAAGAATCGATGCGTTGATGGTTTTGAAGACAAAGGACGGTCACACCAAATATTGATTTGATTTCGATTTCTCTTCTGTTCATTTGCTTTGCATCTTGTTAATTGATAAAAAAAAATAAACTCTCCTAGTCTAGAAAGCGTTCTTACTTTGCAGCATTCTTTACACACCGGCCTAAAACTTTTGCACAGGGACATGTTATAGTCACAGCAGTGTGATATATGTATATAGTACAGGGATATGTTATAGACACAGCAGTGTGATATATGTATACAGTACAGGGACATGTTATAGACACAGCAGTGTGATATATGTATATACAGTACAGGGACATGTTATAGACACAACAGTGTGATATATGTATATACAGTACAGGGACATGTTATAGACACAACAGTGTGATATATGTATACAATACAGGGACATGTTATAGCCACAACAGTGTGATATATGTATACAATACAGGGACATGTTATAGCCACAACAGTGTGATATATGTATACAATACAGGGACATGTTATAGCCACAACAGTGTGATATATGTATACAATACAGGGACATGTTATAGCCACAACAGTGTGATATATGTATACAGTACAGGGACATGTTATAGACACAGCAGTGTGATATATGTATACAGTACAGGGACATGTTATAGACACAGCAGTGTGATATATGTATACAGTACAGGGACATGTTATAGCCACAACAGTGTGATATATGTATATAGTACAGGGACATGTTATAGACACAGCAGTGTGATATATGTATATACAGTACAGGGACATGTTATAGACACAGCAGTGTGATATATGTATATACAGTACAGGGACATGTTATAGACACAGCAGTGTGATATATGTATATACAGTACAGGGACATGTTATAGACACAACAGTGTGATATATGTATACAATACAGGGACATGTTATAGCCACAACAGTGTGATATATGTATACAATACAGGGACATGTTATAGACACAGCAGTGTGATATATAATGTACAGGGACATGTTATAGACACAGCAGTGTGATATATATATATATATATATATAGTACAGGGACATGTTATAGACACAGCAGTGTGATATATGTATACAATACAGGGACATGTTATAAAAAAACCAGTGTGATATATAATGTACAGTGATATATAGTAATGTTATATTACGAGGTGTGGGCTACACCCCACCTCCAGACTCACCAGCTCCTTGGGAGGCCTCTCTTGACTTTTCCCGAACAGCCCCATATCTACCTGTCCGACAACCCGACACACAGAGCCTGTATCCCCGACACCACTTCCCGTGCCCGGCACTTCCGTGTCCCACCCGACTCTTCCCATTGGTCACTCCGCTTCCGCCCTCACTGTGACGTCACAACCAGGGCACTCACTGCCAGGAGGAGGGCGGGGCTTCAGCTGCAGGTAGTGTGTTGTGTAGATGCACTAGTGCAGGCGCTTAATAACATTTATCATACACTTTATGGATTCTGTTCTTTATTGAAGTACTCATGCTAAGAAAGAACTATAAGTCCCAGCATGCCCAGAATAACAGGACATGCTGGGCTCATAGCTCCTCAATACAACCTGTTGATTGCCTCTAATTAAAAGCATGGTTTCCAGCGTCTGAATTGAATTTGCAGGGACACATTAGTACTGAAGAATCTATTCCCCCCTATGCACAGTGCACTTTTAGCACTATAACCATTATGGGTCATTTACAAAGCTACAAAAGAAAAAAATGTGGTCCTGCAGTACAAATGACAATTTGAGACATTATGCGCCTACTCTTACGCCAATGCACCCTTTTTTTTTTATTGAAGGTGTGTTTAGATGGCAGCATTTTCGTAGCTGCAAAAGTTTGGAGGGGAGGAAAAATGTTAGTAAGTGTGGGAAAGAGTGGGTGATACTGGGAAATCAGGATATTCCTTGCCGTATGTGGGCTGGCCGCTCACATGTTAAAATAATTTGGGACGCACTAAAAGTAATGCCAATAGACTTCTATGATAGCAAATTTAAATTTTATGTATGTTTTAGAAAATCTTGTACTTCCTAAATATATCTTCCGCACACTTATTGCTAAGGTACTTGGTCATGTTTTACATGTGGAATGACATGGAATGACGGCCGATTACTATGGAATGAGAGCTGATTTATACGCAATGTCAATGCAAAAATGTCAAAACAATTGCTTTTCTGTCATTGAAAATACCCCTATTTCTCCCACATCCCCTATTTCTGCATTGACGTGGCGTATAAAACAGCTGTCATTCCACAGTAATTGTCCGTCATTCCACATTATGAGACTTGTGTGGTGGGGTACAGGTATGGGGGAGCGCATATGCAAAGGTATTAGTGTGTGGGATTAGGGGATATGTGAGAAATAGGGGTGTTTTTTGGGGAGAAATGCAAGTTTTTACTGATATTTCTGCATTGACATGGCGTATAAAACAGTTGTCATTCCATAGTAATCGTCTGTCATTCCACATGTAAAACATGACCAAGTACCTAAGCAATAAGTGTGTGGAAGATATATTTAAGAAGTTTAAGATTTTTTAAAATATACATAAAATTTCAATTTGCTGTCATAGAAGTCTATTGGCATTCCTTTTAGTACGTCCCAAAGAATTTTGTGTTGTGGGACCAGATATTTAAATATGATTCAAGAGGCAGCGATTGCACATGTACTGTAGTGTTCACCGGCTAGCAGGACCACCAACTTTCTTCCCCAGCAAAAGGGATTACCAATTACAAGCATCGGTCTCTCAATTGTATCTTTGGTTGGTCCTCCTACTCATGCTGAGGCTGTCAGAGGAATGGAGGAGCCCCATTGGCTTTCTAGTGCTCGGCCAGCTGACTGTATCATTACGTCAACAATTAAGTGCCAGGAGATGGGATGGTCTTCCCCTGTTCGTGTCACAGATGGTAGTGCTCATTCAGAACTTAACGGAGCTCTGAAAGAACACTAGTGAGTGCATAGTCCAGATATGCTATATTCACATCTGTGGACTACAGGCACATTCGCCCTGAAGTGCACATCCATCACTTTGTGGTCAAAAGTGCATCCACGGTACCTGGCTACAGTCAGCCTATTACTGAAGACTATGCCGTACAACAAGACCTTGATTGTGGAATGATTTCATTAAATTCACAAGCTGAGCAAAACCTTTGTCCGATTCAAACACATAAGGGAAAGGCTCATAATTGGTGATGGTAAATTTAAGTTACCTTTTACATGTCATCTGTGAATGACGGAAAACATTTGAATCATCGCTGATGCCATAACTCCCGACATCTCCAGCGATAAGTTTGTTTCACGGTAACAATAAGAAAAGTAATTCTGTTACCTTACTCCTGCGGATGGATCCCGATGGCTGGTCAGAGAGGAGTTCCTGATGAAGCTGGCTGAGGAGTGATCTGAGAGGCTGCTGAGATGATGGTTCCAGGAAAGTCAGGGGCAAATGCAGGATTTGGAGAGGGGGGTTTCCACTCCACACCACCAGTGGGCGTGACCAGCATGCATGGCGGTGTGGCTATAATATTAGACAGTGCTTGGCTGGTCTCCAACTCTTCCTATCCCTATAATATACATGGGCAATGCTGCCTGCACTACTGTTAGGTGCACGCAGCTCTCCCTTTTCAAGCAGAGCCGTGTGAAGTGGGGGCAGGGTCCAGCCATCTCAATTATACAGTGCCCCAGGCTTGGAGGGGGGTTTCCAGGCACTAGGAACCCCCCTCGGTTTGCCTATGAAAGTAGTTTCTGGTACAGATACAGGCGTGGAGAAAAACTAAGAACTGATCTTTCACAATTATATTAACACAGTCCAGAGTCCCAGCCAGTTGAGCCTACAAGGTGTTAGTAGAAGAAGGTGAAGCTCTAAGGGATTAATCATACAAGTCCAAATGTCCAGAGCTACATAGGTACAATATATATAGCAGTAATTTAGTCGGGAGACCTCCCTGAGGTTTTAGCTGTACCGAGTCCAATTGTCTAGAGCCAGGTCAGTAAACAGTATAGCAGTGTCAGTAAGCAAGTTCTAAGTGGTTAAACAGCAGCAAGTCCAATTATTCAGAGCCAGGTCAGTATACGTTATAGCAAAGTCAATAAGCAAGGTTCCAATGGGTTAAACAATAGCTGGTCCAAAAAGTCTAAAAGCAAGGTCAATAACATAGAAGTCAGTATCAGATACAAAGGCTGGATAGTGACCCAATTAGCTAGCAGGGTCCGCATGCTTGTGGCTCTTTTTTACAGTACCTGTCAGTGCTCTCTACACATCAGCAGGATAGTTTTTAGAATGAATGGATGAATAACTGGATGAAGTTCTGGTCGTGCGCAGTACTGCCGACCGCATACTAGGCAGCCTATGAAGCTGGACGTGTCTTGTGACGCAGAGCCTGTGTAAGACAGATGAGATGGGAGATTTGTAGCCTGGAGAAGAGGCTTGCCCTGACAGGTAAGGAGCGGCATGTCCGGATCTGGGACGGACATGCCACTACTATGTACTCCTATGGCCTACCAGTTTGTAATTGCTATCTACAATAGCCATCAGTATTAATAACAAATATATAATTTTTATATTTGTAAACTTTTAAGCTCAAATTTTAACCTTCTCACGCTTACCATCACTTGCTCCGGCACATTGTAGAAACTAGTGGGTATATGTACTATGCGGCGGTTCCATAGAACTGCCGATTCCCGGCGCTTCAAAAGTATTTTTAAAACGGTACCTTTATTAAAGACAAAGCGTATCTGGTTTTGTTTTTAATAAAATTGCTGTTTGAAGAAAATGCCTTCATAGCCCCTCGAAGTGACTGCTCTACGGAACCTCCGCATAGTAAACATACCCCTAGGTGTGTGATATCTTCACTTCTAGCTCACCACATCCCTACAGGGTAAACATGCAAAACATAGATAAGTGTCATAGATGAAGATATAGATAGAGATATAATAGATATAAACATGGGTAATATTAACATATGATACACATTTTACAGGAGATAGTGTTTGTACAGTTGCTCTTAGTATTATAATAGCCGAGTATAATGCCTTGCTAGTGCCGGACTATTTGAAGTGAAGTGTTTCAGTACAACTTAAGGTTAGGCTGCATAATTATGAAAAATTTACGTGGAGAACAAATAATAACAGACATGGAGTTATAATATGCAGAAAGAAACAGTTGCTTACTTTACTATGATTACAGTGGAGGAAATCCCAGATAAAAGCCAGTACCACAGCCATGCACGCCAAACGTTCATGGCACATCCTCATTTTTGACAGGTGCCAGGGCACCTGTATCTGTCCATTTAGAAGATTTCAAAGTACTCCTGTTGAAAACGGCTTTTATACTGTTTGTCAAACGCTGTAATAAAAGACATTAGCTGGCAGTATTACTCTATCTAAGCATACAATATTGGATCACTATACACAGTGACAAAATTACCGCCACTACAGGGGGTGTGGTCAGTGCAGGGCCTGGAGTTGAGGGGGAACCAGCAACACTGGGTCACCAGTCCTAGGACCCACTCTGTTCGATGGGGCTTGACTTCGTGCCTGCTCAGTAAAGTCCCCCCACTCTCTTCCCGAGAGCAGGCCCGGGCTGCGACCTGTACGTGACTCTGTAGGACAGTAGATGGCAGCAGTATTACACGTAAGCACATAGTAACGGTTCATTCTAGAGCACAGCCCATCTTGAAAAATATTTTCCTCCAGTCACAGGCTAGATGTGATATTGGTATGCAAAGTCTTTAACATTTTGGTTTTGAAAACCTTTCTCTGACCATGTTAAAGTAAAACATATACACATAAAAAACATTCATTAAGTTTATGTCTGCACCTATCGGTTATACGTAAATTATGGTAAAGCCTTTCAGAAGTTACGATGAAGCTTTGCCTTATTTATGTATATCTATAAAAAAAAAATCTGAGCTTAATGCAGTGGACATCATGAAGCCTAAACCACCCTTTGTTTCAAGATGTTACCGGAGTAGATAATGATGGAACGAAAAACACAAAGAAAACATAAAAAGAACATCAAAAATGTAGCCTCTCTGTTTTTTCTGTTTTTAAATACTTTTTAAGACATTTTTTTTTTTTATTCAAATTTAAAGAAATAACAAAGAAATGAAATCAACAAGGACATTGTATATGAAATCAGTTACATACATCAATAAATCCTTACACAGCCAAGAATTCCAAAACAATCTGACATAAGTATCTATCAGTAAATAACTTTACAATCCGATTGAATGCATTTGTTAAGTTGATAAGAAATGCAGGTAAACTTACAATCATTCAGTTATATATGAAACAATCCAGAAACAGTAACAATAATTGGATTTATAGGGGTACTAACATAAGGATGGCGGGGGAGGGAAGGGGGGCAGTAGTTGTCTGGACCGAGAAAGAAGGTGTTTTTAATAAAAGATCATCTGTTTTTAAACCTTTATTTTTTACATTAGAGGAACTGAATGGCCAATTCAATGCAGAGACTGGCCTGGCAAGGCCTGTAAGTTACCCCTTAGCCGGCGTTGTTGGAACCGCGGAGCTTTGAGTATCGGTCTCGCCTCTTATGGCAGGAGTAGCGATTTGTGCAGCGGAAAATATCCATAGTCGGTATCACGATTGTCAGCTAAAACAACAGCAGCAGTACCACCTGGTCGCCACACTATTATTTCTGCCTGCCTACCCTACCCTACCCTACTCTATGTATTTAATGCATGGGGGTACCCATATTGTCTGCCCTGTCTGTGCTGTGGCTATCTGCCATACATGCCCATTGCTGGAATAGTCTCACAAAATTCCAATACGCCCAGTTCCTCCCACTCCCAGTCTTCCTACATTTCTTTGGTGGGAATGAACAGAAGTGTAGAATGAGGGGATATGTAACATATGTACCTAGGTATGTTTCATGATGTAGCTTGTAATGTCCGTTTCTATCGTCACTAATAAAGATCGTCCGATGCGATTAATGTGGTTCCAACGCACAAAGATATTTAACAGCAACATATATCAAAGTATAACAAAATACAAGAAAGTATAACCGAAACATTACGCCGCCCACTGGATCCAGTAACAGTCATTCAATCTTGAAGTCTGCTTGGTGAGAGAGAGCTACTGGGTCCAGTGCCTGTTTATATGCAGTTTGTGTTTAAAGAAAACAGTGATGATGATGTCACAATGGACACAAAGATAACACTAAAAACATCCTTCATTGGTGCAGGGTTTCTGATGGTCAAGTCCAATGCAGGCCATAGGTCAGTTCAAACGATACTTCTCTTAAGGTGGGGGCAACTCCAACAGCTGGGAACATGGAACTGCTTAAAATCTGGTTCAAACTAACCTGTTAAGTATCTTTGAGAATTAATCTTATACTAATCATAATTTGTGACCGCGATGTGCGGTCGCTTCTCCGATGGTACTGGATTCCTGCTGGTGAAATGTGGATTAATATAAGACCAAACACAATACCTTTCTTATGACCTGAACCATAAATAACTTTAATGTGGGTTTACCTTTATGTAATAAATCTCTAAGTCAAAATAATAAAATAATGTGAGTTGGAAACTTTATTAAAAGTGAACTATTTACAAATGTGGGTGTAAATGTAAGTATATTTACTGTGTTTTCTTATGTGATTGCGAAATTAGCAACAGTACGCTGTAGTGTACTAATCGCAATCGCATAGGAAAATATTACAATCGGTATTTATTCATTTAGAATGACTTTAATTATTTGACTTCGACAAGCTGTTCTTGTGATTGCATATAACTGTGTATTCTCTGATATTCCTTGACATACCTCCCAACATATAGAATTCTGAAAGAGGGACAACATAACCGCCACCTCATTCTGCCCAAAAACGGGCAAATTAGTGTAAAACTCCACCCACTTTCCTGTTAACCCCTCCCCTTTTGTGGCCAGCGAGATGGGATGTCCCACCAAAATCGAGACAGTTTGGAGGTATGCCTTGATGTGTTTGGGCTGTTTGCAGTTTCTACGTGTCCCGTTTTTCTGTCACCATCACCTCACATTGTTCGAGCTGGTTTCCCCCCTCTCCGGTTACTTTCTATAATGGAGTGCTACCTGCTAAAAGCCTCTTAATCAGGAATGCCAGAGCCTGTGCACGTACCTTATCCTGTCCTCTCAGTGTGTGTTTAGGTGTGAGCTTACATATCTGCTCTTCTAACAAACCATTCATAGGCTGAATAAAAATGACAGCTTGTGGGTGGTAAGGGATATGGAAGATCCAATGTACTCCATTTTCTTGTGGCCATCATTGCACCTTTTGTCCAGTGAAGTGGCTTTTGTAATCTGCTTGCTTGAATTTCTGTTGGTATCCTATAATGTAGTAGAAGTCTTTGTAGTAACGTCAAAGTAGTCTCTTGGCTCACATGAATGGCTGGTTGTGCCAGCGTCACTACTAAGTGCCCACTGCAATTACCCAATATTATATTATTTTTCCAACTTTTGGTCAGGGGCCTTGTGCAGTTTTTGTTCCATGGTAAATGTGTCCTTCACCTCAGGCATGTTGTCTAGGCCATGATTTCAGTGCAATCCTTTAATATGGCCATGTAGCGTCAGCCCCCATGTCGCCTGATCTCTCATGTACCCTATTTCCTACATAGTAACATAGTTGATGAGGTTGAAAAAAAGACACCAGTCCATCAAGTTCAACCTATTTTGGATCTCCTGCGATCCTGCACTTCTATTTGAAATTGATCCAGAGTAAGCAACCGCCAATCTGTTTCAATTGTGAAAATCCCCCCAGACCCAATATTGCAGTCCTATTTTTACCCTATATTCACTAATATCCTTAATTTTAATTAACGGTCGAATCCCTGGATACACTTTTCCGCTAAAAATTTGTCTAACCGTTTGTTAAACATATCTATTGAATCTGCCATCACAACCTTCCCTGGCAATGAATTCCATATCTTGACTGCCCTTACTGTAAAGAACCCCTTCCTTTGCTAGTTGTGAAATTTCCTCTCCTCTAACCTTAGGGAGTGAACACGTGTCCTGTGTATAGTCCTTGGGGTAAAAAGTTCCCATGAAAGTTCTTTGTATTGACCCCTAATGTATTTGTACATAGTAATCATATCTCCTCTTAGACGCCTCTTTTCTAAAGTAAACATGCCTAAACTGGCTAACCTTTCCTCATAACTTAATGACTCCATACCCTTTATCAATTTTGTTGCCCTTCTCTGAACCCTTTCTAGGTCCAAATTATCTTTTTTATAGAGTGGTGCCCAGAACTGTACTGCATATTCAAGATGAGGTCTTACCAACGATTTATACAGTGGCAAAATTAAACTGTCTTCCCTTGTATCAATGCACCTTTTTATAAATCATTTGAGGTAATCTGCAAGCAAATGCGTCTATGCAGATTTCCCCTCTCCTGTCTTACCTGAGGGGTGGGAGAGAGGACGTACAGGTTAACATAGGCCTAGTACAGTAAGGGAGTGTTTGTGCAATTGTGAACACATGCAGACCGGGGATCAGAATATATCATTACCATTTATTTATATAGCGCCACTAATTCCGCAGCGCTGTACAAAGGATCTTTGTCATTCACATCAGTCCCTTCCGCATTGGAGCTTACAGTCTAAATCCACTAACATACACACAGACTAGTGTTAATTTTGCCAGCAGCCAAATAAACTCTTGGAATGTTGGAGGAAACCAGTGCAAACACGGGAAGAACAGACAAACTCTACACGGATTAAATGTTTATTTTTAGCAGCTGCTCAAGGGTAGGTGCAAATAGAGGATGATGACGGCCATCACAGTGAACGGCTTGTGATTTGCTGTTTGAGTATGCTCCGCTGACTGGTAGGGTGCTCGTGCATATATTACACTTTTGTGTGTATGCTTAAGCAGTTTTTGGGTTTTTTTGGGTGGGGAAGTTGATTATGCTACAATAAGGTTTTAGCAGCTTGATGCCTAATAGTGACTGGTGAATGGTTAGTAGCAAATAAATGATTAAAAATGTGCACAAAACGTGAACTTGTCCCAATTTATCCCTCTTCCTCTAGACCAGGGTCAAATATACCTAAGCCCTCTGGTTCTGGTTCATGACCTGTTCCTACTGTACTCACTGAACACTCTGTGCACAGTGCAAGGTGCCTTGGGACTTTCAGTGCCTTTTAGGAATAGGTGAATTTCATATTCTAAAACATTCTACAGGAAACAGACTTCCTGTGCACAGCAGAATAGAATTACATTGAACCGCATGACAAGCCTTTGATATCCAGGCTTTTTCTATACTCTTTATGTTTTCAAGACAAAAAGTAAGAACTGAAAATGTACCCAAGTATCAACCTCACAATCAAATTTATCTACCCCAAAGAGAACTGCAGCCACAATCCCAAAAAACTTGCTCTGGTCTGTCCCAGGCTTCACTGGTACACTGGCCAGATCCACAGTACTCCTCCTGCAATTCTTAAGATTGTGGTTTATCTGCGGGGCTCGACTTTCAATGCGGTCACCTAATTCAATACTGGATGATAAATTACTCCTGGTTTATACCCAATTATGGGATCTGCTGAAATAGTAGTCTCACTGCAAACAGACGTAGATGCTAAGGTCAGACCCTACACTGTAATAAGCAACAACTAAGAGATCACTGCATAATAATGTTTATTTTTGAATCTTTAAAGCAGGCCTGTCCAACCTGCGGCCCTCCAGGTGTTGTGAAACTACAAACCCCAGCATGCTTTGCCAGTAGACAACCTGTTGATAGCTGGAAGGGCATGCTGGGACTTGTAGTTTCACAAACATCTGGAGGGCCGCAGGTTGGACAGGCCTGCTTTAAAGCCTTGGGGCAAATTATTCCTAGAATAACACGCCCGGCACAGTATTACCATTACTACGGGAATTTTAACATGGATTTTTGATTGCGGCTCACAGGGGTGATGTCATGTGAAATAGCAGCAAGTGCTTCTCATGGAGAAGTACACCCGAAACGCAGGAACAGACATTTTTTTTTTCATTGGTACACGGATCATCCTTATGGCACAGAATAATAAAGAACTGGCTGTAAGGACCATTTGCATCAGTCAACCTCAAGAACAGCTATTAGCATGGGAAACTTTGCTCTTTAAGAAACCAGATTTATCAATCATCAAAAAAACATTGTGGTTGGTCAACAGCTCTCGTATATTAATAAAGAAAAAAGGTATTCTCACTTTTGCAGAATCACCAGGATTTCACTTTACAGCAACATATGTCACTTATAAATTAGGAGAAAATTGGATATGGACGGAAAAACCCCCAGCTTTGCATGTCTTTTTGCAACAAAAATAAATAAATAAAAACAAATATATAAAAATAATACATCCAACACTTCTCTAAAATATATAATTCAATTCAAGTTTAATCATAAAGTATGACATTATACAGGTATTCCATTTATATTCTCTATTTTTCAGAAATTAATTTTAACACAATTTTTTAGTCCCCTTCACATGTATAAAGAAAAAAAAAAAAAGACAAAATAATATTACAAGAATAAGACGACATCCAATCATAAATTGTACATAACTGTATTTAAAATTAAACTTAATTTATTACGTTTTAGTCTATTCTGAAATCATCAGTAGCCGTACTGAGGCCTTGCACAAAAAGGGCTAGAAGACTATTTACAACTGCAAATACAGTTACTCAGGGCAACAAGTTATCAATCAGTTCTCATGTGGTGGTTTAAGTGTACAGGTCGCCTCACGTAGGGGGGCAGCCATTTTGTGAGCTAAACCAATATCCATGAGTAAGCAGCCTATCCATTAGCTAGGGACCAATGACATCACAGATAGTTGAATTGACTACACTAAATACTGGTGTGGTGCATGTAGTGGATAAGTACACTTTAAAGTAGACCAGTCACCTATATACAATGGAGCAGCCATTTTGTGGTCTAAACTAATGAGAACGTAGCCTATACATTGTGAGTAAGTGACAGGTTCACTTTAATAAAAGCACATATTTGATTGGTGGTCCTGATGTTAGTAACTCACCATCAGTAGGTCTCCTAACCAATTTTATTAAAACAGAGGCATCATTTTTACTCTTTAAAAACCCTGTGCCATGATTCTGAGCTGCTACTGTAGTAGAGGATTTGATCACCTAAAAATGAAGTCAGTTTTTGCTGGAATGTCCAGCGTGCAACGCTGGGGATTTGGCATTCTGTCTATCCAGTGTCCCGATAATAGGTTTAGAGTAGAATAGAGTACAGGAGCGGAAGGAGCAGCGTCGGGCATGTGGAAAACTTAGAGACCCATCATAGAGCTTGGACATCAGATCTCAGCTCAGTAGCCTGTTGGGAATTTTCAGTTTTGGGTGGATTTAGGGGTATATTTACTAAACTGCGGGTTTGAAAAAGTGGAGATGTTGCCTATAGCAACCAATCAGATTCTAGTTATTTAGTACATTCCACAAAATGACAGCTAGAATCCGATTGGTTGCTATAGGCAACATCTCCACTTTTTCAATCCCGCAGTTTAGTAAATCCAGCCCTTAGTCTTTAATAGTTCTCCAGGTCAGAATCCAATTTAAAAAAATACCATTCGTCTGCTTATACATCCTGTCACGACAAAGAAATTCTACCCCAAATGGCCAAAAAGTGTTGTTTTTTTTTGTTTTTTTTAATGGAAGATAGTGAATGAAAAGTAAATGTGTGTTTTATTTTTCTAAACACCAAGAAATATATTGTGGTACTTGCTTTGGCATCAATCTACACATATGTCTTCATAATTGAAAACATAATCATGCATTTTTTATAATTTGCACTCTTGAATGAAATGCGTATAAATAATTTTGGCAGCCCATGTTTAAAAATAGACAACCTAATGCATCAACTGAGGGTACCCCTGTGCTTATTGAAGCTATGATGGGGGAGATCTGGTCATTAGACACCCCTAATCTTTGGACTTCTTAATGTTTTCTGTAGTGTAGGGGGGTGCTGCCTGTTGATCAGCAGACAATTAGTACTAAGGGGGTACATCATTCAAAAGATGGGAACTATTTGCTTTCAAATGAGTTGTCCCCTTAGTTTCTTGGAGCCAGGATGTGCATTACAAAAACCCCTCCCTTACCCTTAATGTTTTCTGTAGAGTAGGGTAATCACCAATAACTACGACCACATGACAAGTACTACCCTCTTTTATATTAGTTTGACCCCAAGTTTATCAGTCAGGATAAATTCAGTCCCTGTGGTTCAGTTTTTCCATGAATGATGCATTTGCATTTGATTATATACTGTACCTACTTCTGTACACTAATACAAAGGAATAATTACAAAATATGACAAACAGATAATTAGAAATAGTTTATTAGTCAGGAGCATGCCATCAGCTGGACACAACGTTCACCAGTTTTCTTGCGCTGTTTGTACTGCGCGTTTCGCCACTATCCATGTGTGCAGTACGGAGGGTCTACATTATTTTCTTTTTCACTTAATGCCTCATTATCTAGTGATGTCACCCATTGCTAATCAATTGACAGGCAGCTAGGCCTAATATTGGTTTATCCCACAAAATACAGATAAAATCAGGTCTAGCTTCGTCTTGTATCATTTGTATCTACCCTGGCTAGTACGACCGGTGAGTAATAATGTCCCTAAATTTATATACACTCTAAATTGATGGGGAAAAATGCTCCAGTGAGTGAATATTGTGGACGTTTAAGAAAATTGGTGCAAATATAACTGCAAAAAAGTGCTGTAAACAATAGCAACCAAAGCCTGTCAGTTTAGAAATGAAAGCACATCTGATTTGTTGCTAAGGCTTATAGCACCTTTTATTCTGTTACCAGTTTTTAGCTTTTTTTTTTTTTTAAATTAAAATAAACATCATTAAACCAGAGTTTGCTGCTCATTGGATGGAAGGTGAGCTAAGGTTTATTAAAAATAACACTTAAGCCATTGTTTTAAACTTTCATAACGTACCAAACGTTTGAAAACACTGAGCAAGGTCTGCAGAAACAAGCAGTCAAAACTAAAATCAACCAGATTTCCTTTGCGAATTTGGCAGACAGTTTAAAAAAAAAAAAAATGAATACACTGAGCTAGCAATAATGTTTGTGAAATCATAAAAAACAATTATTTTTGCTTACATATGCATTTACACTTAAACACACAAGGCAACAAAATGAATCATGGACCTTAAGATAATGTGCATTAGTCCACTGTATTAAGATTGAAAAAGGACAACAAACCACTAAGGTTTCTAACAGATACAAGCAGCTACAGGCCAGGAGAGCTTTCAGGCAAATGGCAAACGCTAAGAAGAGGGGGAACTTGACATAGATGACGGATGAGTGCGATGTTTCTTTTTGTAGGATGCCCAGCGACAAACTGGGCAGCAGTGTCTACCACCCACCAACCACATTACAATGCAGTTTTGGTGGAACACATGACCACATGGTAGACCCATAAGCAGAGAGCCATTTTCAAAATTCTCTAGACACACAACACATTCTGAACAGTGCAACATGTTTTCCGGCCATGTGGACCAGTTTGGTTCAACGCTGTCCTTGGTGCCATAGGACCCATCGTTTCTTCCGCATGGGCTACCTTGGCTTTGTGTGTCGACACATGAGCAAGTCTGGCCAGCGCAGTCTGATGAAGGCTTGTCTGTACAACAACTGGTATGGACCCCTTCAAGTAGGTGACTCTTACAAGTTAGACCATTACGCTGCTCGGATTCGGAGTCACTGTCACTTTCTGGTGAGCTTTCGGAAAGGTCTTCTTCTGCATGATGGCTATGAGACTGGAACTGCCAGGTTGGTAGATTTTTTATGTAATCCGTAGGGATGAGAGGATGAAGCCATAAATCAGGAAACGCTAAACGCTCGAGGAAGAGCTCTGGGTCTTCATCCCAGTCAGAGTTGTTGGGAAAGTGGTGAAAAGAAGCAATTGGGTGGATCAAGTAGCTGGTGTACCAATCCCAGAGACTGGAGAGCCACTCCAGGTTATTGGCGTTAACTTCGTCTGCGTTGTTGTTACGCCGTCTCTTCTTCTCAAAGTAATCGATGAGCAAACCATGACCGAGATAAGTGCCTAGGAACAGTGCAGGATGAGAAGAATAGAACATCCAGTCGGCTCTTACCCATGACGCCAATGTTGTGGTGTTGGAATACCGGAGCAGTTTGAGGCTGTACTCGTAGAAGCTGTCGAGATAAGGAAGCTGCAGAAAGCCCAAAACTGGTAGCCAGGAAATAATGAGCAGGGAATTGTATGTCCCTAAAGTGCTGATCAGAACCACGAATCTCTTTATGGTGGCTCCTTGGGTGATAAATAAGTCCATCCAGGCCATGAGGTTGACCAAAACCAGGCTGAGCACAAACAAGTCATTGACTTCCGGCTGTAAAGTGCGGAGAAAGGAATCCATGGCATGAAGGGAGACATATTCTCCAGTGTTATTCCCATACTTGTATATTCCCTCTGGAGTTTTCAAAACGTAGGATGGCATTCTGGATATGCCGATCTCTGCCATGTAACTCGTATTGTCCCAGTGCCCGACATTGACAAAGATGAATTCTACTCTCCCGGTAAACTTGACGCTCAGCGCGGAGAAGAAAGCCGGAGGCTGGTCAAGATTTGCAAACAGGTAAAGCTTGACCTTGTACTGGTCACTTTTGTCCCACTCCTGCTTTAGATGCTCAGAGTTATAAATGGTCTTGATCCGAGAGGCAGCGTGCGCAGTTATCCACTTGAAAATATGCTCCGTCTCAATCTTACGTCCGCTGTACTCTTTGAGCATGACTTTTCCCTTCGACGTGCTGGTTTGAGGCACTGACATAATGAGGGTCGATCTCATCCATCCTCTCTTTCTGCAGTATCTGGAAAGAATGAAAATGCCACATTGTAGGTGTCAAAATAAATGGGAGAAATGGGGGATTCATTCTGAGGCATATTTTTTGGGGTGCACTAAATACTTGAAAATCACAAATATCATGATGGACATATTGTTTACTTTTTTTGTTTTAACAATTTCAGCTTATTTAATTGTATCTTTAATACAGTTGTGAAAACTGTAATAATAGTACAGTCTGAATAAAAGCCTAACTACAATGTACAGTTATTAACACACATACCAGTATAACGACAAATAAGCTATAACATTGTGCCCTCACTCTGTAGTTACCTGCGCTGACTCTGCCCTCATGTAAACATTTAGGGCCCGACTTACTCTTGAACAAAGGTGAATACTTAAAATGTGGCAGAGAAATGTGCCTGAACCCTTGTGGGTTTACACGTTTATGTTGACCTGTGTATACGTTTACATATGTGCATCTTAAAGTGACATCATTTAACGCCAGAGGTACCGGCACCGTTTGGTGCAACGGAGCCCAACTCACCTGGGATCACTCGAGCAGTTGAAGGTTCCCGTACGGATGCCGAATTTGGTCACTTTTTTCACCATTTTCTCCCAGTGGACTCTGCTCACAAGAGGACTTCTGTCATTTGCAATCACCTGTGTGTAAGGAGGGAGGTGAGTACTCTGAATCACAAACAAAAAGCCGTATGTAACACACTACACTGGATGAGGGGCAAATGCAGCTCCTTGAGCCAAAATCCTGATTTGCAGGTCACAGGTACGGGATATACAAGGATAGGATTGTTTGGAATGTGTGGGACTTTTCTTCTGTAATCCTGTCTACTTTACAATATACTGGATTGGAATTAAAAATTTCCAAACGCTGCCCTTGGTATTCCCCGGTTTAAGTAGCAGCTCTCTTCATAGGGACAGTATAAAGAGACACTCAGTAATCAAGACTGTGCCTTGTAGAGCAGCTCTCCTCAGTGGCTGCAGAAGGTGGTGCTCAGGGATCATGCGTGTGTGTATGACATTTCCCGTGTTACATTGTATAGCAGTGCTCCCCACAGTGACTGCATAAGGATATGCTCAGTGATCATGACTGCATAACATTCCCCTCCTCATTAAACTGTATAACAGCGCTCCTCACAGTGATTGTAGGGAGGAGGCAGCTGGTGGTCATTTCTATGTGTATGATATTCTCCTCCTCATTACACTGTATAACAGCGCTCCTCACAGTGACTGTAGGAAGGAAGCTGCTGGTGGTCATGTCTGTGTATAAAACATTATCACATCAACACAGCTTTTATTTATTTATTTATTTTATCCTGCTTTTCAGAACTTCCTGGATAGTGGATTTCTCCATAAAAGATCCCATACACATTTATTATATTTCTATTCATTTTCTGTCTCTCTCTAGTAATACTCTATTTGGATGGTAGACATAAACGTATTTACAGGACACTATGCATGTTCTATATGTCTTAACAGGAAACAGTGTGTTGTCACAGAGATAAACATGTACATATCAGTACATGAAACACGTGAGTGTGTACAATATCACGTCCCAGATGAAGACAGTCTTTCCCATACCTCTTGTAAAGACTGTAGTAAGAAGTATATGCCCTTGTCTAACTGTATAACCATGAAACAGCGTATTGTTCGGTGTGTATGTTGTTCTCCTTACCCTTTTACCTAGCAACAAACCTCAGCTCTAGAACAGGATTTTGCAACGTCTGTACAATGCAGTCAGACAGGTTCTGTGTGAACAATTGTAGTATATTTCTGTAATGTTGCCAACATGTAATGAGCTTTTTTAAAAGGTGCTTTTCCAACTATTAGCCCCAACTATGTTCACACAGAGTATGATAGAATAAGAGAACAAACTGCAACCAAGGAGATGAGTGTACTAAATGTGTGCAGTGTTTATAATTGTGTATGTAAGGACAGGGCTGCATGTGCTGCTGGGAATGGGGTCACGTGGGAAAACACAAATTGATAGTGGAATGGCAGGTCCGCCACAAGCACAGAGTATTTCAGGAAATGAGTGTGCTGTTCATCATCTGTACACTCATATGAATATCATGTATACCAACTTTTTACTCACTCTCTCCGGGAGAGCCTCCAGGGATGTTGAAGTTTGCGGATGAATGACAGGGTCTGGAGCATGGCAAAATGTGTACCTATGGCCCCGTAACGCAATTACGTGACAGTATCATTTTGCAGCGGTCCCAAAATGATGTGATTCACAGCAAATTGCATCATGTAGGCTCCTATCCTCCGGACTTCGCTAGGAAGTGGGTAGAATGCGGGAGAATGACCTGCTCTCCCTGGAGTCCTACCTGGAAATTGGGAAGTCTCCCGGATATTCTGGGAGTGTGGGCAAGTACGATGAATATATTATTAGTGAAGACATGGCTGTGAGTGAAAAGGTCATGATGTGAGGAGGGGAATGGAGGCAGCAGGAAGACACGGACAGAGTTATATAGTGGAAGGAGCAGGGTCCTCCAGCAGCACAGAGTATATCAGGAGACAAGTGATGTGTTAGTGAGGACAGGGCTGCATGTGACATGATGTGAGGAGGGAAATGAAGGAAGACACAGACTGAGAGTTATATAGTGGAAGGAGCAGGGTCCCCCAGCAGCACAGATTATTAATGTGAGTTGCTTCTGGAAGTAATGACACTACCTTTGTATTACTCTCTCTCACAGTTGATATTAAAAACGTTAGAACAATTAGTAAATCACTATTAATGTTAACAAAATGAAAACTTCTGCAAGCTGAGGGAAAACTTGGTTACGTGTTGTACTCCTTATATTCAGATACTTTTAGTAGTATGTTCCCATCACTTACACATAGTTAACGCAGCCATTCGTCAGCTGAACCAATATTCATAGCCAAGCAGTTCACAGGGAACTAATGACATTAGTATTCAACTCACACTAAGTGTGGGGGGCAAAATCTAAGCCAAGACCCATCTCCGCACTCAGACCCCTGGTTCAGTTGTGAACAAATAATGTTTTTCTCTTTAATGTTAAATATGTAATTTTTATGACTGTTAGGATATTACATAATTGTAGAAAATAACAAAATAAAATAATTAGTACCGTACATAATTTGTATTGTACAATAGTTTTGTATAAAATGGTCAGGGGGGCAGAGGTTTTGGGCGCAGGGGAGTAAGACCACCTGACTTATTGTAGGGATGGAAAAGAAGCACTGTGGTTTGTTACACGTCTGACTGTTCTCTACAGCAGAATGGCGAACAGTCAGTAAAGGTAAAACTGTGTAATAATTACTGAAATTTACTGGAACTATAACCTCTACCTAGTTTTACTGGTTGGGTTTCATAGTTTACACAGAGGATAATAGCAGACAGTAATAAAATATATAAAGCCGGCTACCTGCACCAGCCAGATGCCATCTTTTGTATCCTCCACCAGCTCATAAAAGTGCATTTCTCCACTGAAGTTAGTGCTGGATCCGGCTTCCAAGGCCTCCTCTTCTTTAAGGGCAGAGTACAACTCTCCTTCCATGAGATCCCCTGTTAATCACAGTCAGAAAATAAGGCGACAGGAGCAATGACCATGAATATCACTACACAATGAACCCTGTCCCACTAACTAATACACTACACCAGTGGTTCGCGACACCCTTAGAGAGTCTCCATAATTTTTTCAAGGCACCCCTCCAAAATAATTACCGAGCAGTCCCGTTTTATAAGAAGTTAGGTCAAAATAACATAGTAAGTATTTAGGTCAGGACAGAAATACTGTTGTTTGCAAAAATAATACACATAAATCCAAAGGGAAAAGAATATTTTTATATATTTTTCTCAATTCTATTTCTGTCAAACATTAATTTACAGCTAATATTAAGAGGAATAAGATCAAACAAACTAAAACACAATAACATGTACAAAAATCATCACACTGTGCCCCTTCATCCTCACACTCTGTGCCCCCCCAGATCCCAGACACACCCCGAACCTCGTCCCCACCCTCACTAATAATACCCTCCAGATCCCACACCCTGAACCTCGTCCCCACCCTCACTAATACCCTCCAGATCCCACACCCCGAACCTCGTCCCCACCCTCACTAATACCCTCCAAATCCCACACCCCGAACCTCGTCCCCACCCTCACTAATACCCTCCAAATCCCACACCCCGAACCTCGGCCCCACCCTTACTAATACCCTCCAGATCACTCACCCGGAACCTCGTCCCCACCATCAGTAATACCCTCCAGATCACTCACCCGGAACCTCATCCCCACCATCACTAACAATACACTCCTGATCCCAGACACACATTGAACTTCGCCCGCACCCTCACTAATAATACACTCCAGATCCAAAACACACTGAACCTTGTCCCCACCCTAACTAATAATACCCTCCAGATCCAACACTCCGAGTCCGGTCACCACACTTACTACCAATGCACTACAGATCACCAGGAGTTAATTTCTAATAATACCAAGCAACTAATGTTTTCAGCATAGAGAAGTTATATAGATATAAGCAACAGTAAAACAGCTGCAGGTCCAACAGTAAAATGTTAGACTTTATGCAAAATTATATGCATGCAAAATAGCTATAAATTATGTTTCCTAAATGTATGTTTAAACAGAAAACATATTTATTACAGGCTGATGATAGTGTTCCTTTAAGAAATCAGAATATACAACATATACATAACCACCTATGCCCTTCCTCATGCCTCACAAAACAGATTCCAACACAATACAACCAGTGCAGTTTAATTTACTCTACTTTTCATGCGATTGGGAATATTACAGGACAAGAATCACAGCATCGGGGTTAAAAGAACAACTAAAACACAAAAATGGGATTAAAAATATTACGCAGTTTAAAAAAAACCAAAAGGGTAGATTTAGCAAACCTTCTAAAAGGAAAATTGGAGGTGTTGCCCATAGCAACCAATCAGATTCTAGCTAACATTTTATAGAATGTACTAGATAAATGGTAGCTATAATCTGATTGGCTGCTATAGGCAACATCTCCAATTTTTGTTTTTGGAAGATTTGATACATCTACTCAAAAGACTCATTTATTAACCACAAAAAGACAAAGATGGGCACAACTTCTTTATTTGTGAAAGAGCCTAATATTCCGCCAACTGCATTTCAAGGTGCACTTCTAAATCCTGATCCTTGGAACCAGTCGTGTAAAAGCGGGATGTACTTAAATTTGCACAACCCCCGGTAAAGTTAGAAACAATAAAAATATCCAAAGTCCAACCCACTTCCACTTTAAGTCCTTCCTCTTAATGAATTTCAACTTTTATTTCCTAGGTACTATAGTCTTATTCATTACATCTCACATTAATCATTAGAGGGACAAGAACACAAAGTTATTTATTACATTTGTTACTTTTGCGTGTTTGATTGGTCAAAGTGCTTTCCACAAAACATGCATCTCAGTAGACGAATGGGGCTGAGATTTAGTATATGACACCTCTGACCAACCGGAGATACAAAGCCCTTTTTTGCAGACAGAAAAAGTCTGTGCGCTCACCAGTAACATTCCCTAAATGTGCATTCTCCAACGTCACCCGCTCAGTTACATAACCCTCCCCTGACACAAAATATATGTTCTTCCATTAATCCATATCCTGATCCACCCAACTGCTTCCATCAGTGAGGTAAGATTACCTTCATTTGTCTGCAGGGGAAAAAAAATATATACATCGAATTTTTGAGTGTAGATTAAAAAATTAAAATGGAATATCCGACAAACCCATGAAAATGGGTCTGGTGGTAGAGGTGTAAACCACCTTCAGTCTTCAATTTAATGGGAGAAAACAGAATTGTACACTTTGTGCTGGATAATCTGACCGGGTGATAAATAGGAGATTTATTTCCAACAGGTTTTATTCACTCTAATGTTTGTGTAAGGACTGCAAGGTGATTTCCAAGCCCAATAATACTTCATGTTCACATTCATAAGTCTTGTGATAATAAATGCATTACTCATTATTACATCAACAGGTATACGTGTTAGACACACATTAAAAAAAAAAAAACCCACAAAAAAAACAAAACAAAAAACACACAACAAAAAAACCCCCACAAAACAAAACAACAGGTTGTCCACTCACCACATATTAATGAAGTTGTTAATAGTACTAGTACTTAACAAGTCACATATAAAGTCTTTAAAATGAATCATGGTTATTAAAAGATAATACACTTAGAGGATCTCAATCAAACTAGTTTATAGCACAAAGATGACAAAGTACTGAAGAGCTGACAATCTAATTTTGATGCTTTATTGAATACTCATACCTATTGTTATCCTGTCAAACTCTTTACATAAGTACCAGCAACAATATTTTTGATCCTCTTACCCGATTTTTCCACCAGTTCTCGGACATCTCTCTTCTCTGGGAGCCCCGCGTACCCCAATCCTCGGCATTCCAGGATGGTCTTCAGCTGGTGAAAGCTTAGCGTCACTGGGTCCACCAGCTGGCTGGCAAAGATGCCCGTCTCATACCATACTATGGTCTCAAAAAACCTTGCCAGCACGAAGAGGATTAGGAAGTAGAGGAGCAGAAGAAACAACTTCAGCCACATCTTGCCAGTCTTGAAGGAGTTTTTGTGCCCTGCAGGAACAGAGAGAGGTATAACCTCTGTCAGTATGAGCCAATCACAGGACCTCACATGTGTCACCAGCCTATAGAGACTGATATCTAATAAACTCAACTTCCTCCCCTTAGGCTTCAGAGCAGACAGATAATTACAAAGCACTTGACTTATTGATTTGCATGTCATGCATATAATGAGCAGCTTGTTGGTATTACTAGGAAGCATGCGAGTGACGTATGCAGAAATCCAGTGACTGGACTTTAATATATTGAGCTGTGGCATTTAATGAAGTTTAATGAGACCAGTCTGATGTCATACTAACAGACTACAAGCAAGAGGTCTGTATTGTTTGTACACTTATTTTTGAACTAATTCGCTTAGATGAAACTACATTTCATGTAAAGGTGCCCCTTATTCACAGTGAAGGCAGTGATTTGTGGGCTTACCTAATATTCATCAGAATGCAGCCCATCAGGGAAGCCCCTACACATCTCAGGCTCTGCCACCCTCATACATCGACAGGGGAATGTGAGCAGTCGGCACCATTGCTGTGAAGCTCCCAGTTTCTGCTCCTCTGTCGCAGGCAGTGTGTGTGACATCACAGCAGAGTGCCACACTGCCAGCCTATCACAGACAGGAGCAGAAGCTGGCAGCGTGTGTGACATCACAGCAGAGTGCCACACTGCCAGCCTATCACGGACAGAAGCAGAAGCTGGCAGTGTGTGTGACATCACAGCAGAGTGCCACACTGACAGGAGCAGAAGCTGGCAGTGTGTGTGACATCACAGCAGAGTGCCACACCGCCAGCCTATCACTGACAGGAGCAGAAGCTGGCAGATTCACAGATAAGAAGGAAACAAGTGCCGCTGAATTTAATTTCAAATATTAAAGTCGCCCTACTCCCTTACCCATTGTCAACAAGCGAGGAAGGAAGGGCTGTGTGTTTCATTTAAATTCCCAGGGAGGCCGGCACTCAGGAAAAATAAAAATACTAAATGAGTGACATGATGGCTTCAGTCCACAAAGTGGCTGCTTCCATTGTTAAGTCAGTGACGTGTCAAGTACTATTTAACCAGTAAGTGCCCATATCGTCTCTATCCCACTTTATACCTTCAGCAAACAACATTCTCATTACTGGAAAACAAATATGAATAAAACAAAAAGGATATCTCGAGGAGAATGTTGATAATATCATAAATAATAATATATTTTTTAAAAAATATATTAAGAAACTAAGAATAACTACATGAAATAACTTGGTGTTCTGCAGTAATCACCACAGTTTTGCACTGTTTTAAAGCGTTCAATTTTTTTTTTTTGCGGGGCTCTAAATTTCAGCACTGAAGCACTGAGTTTCTGACAGCCGGGAAGGAACGTCTGCTGTGTAAACAGCACCAGACTGACAGGTGCCTCAGGCTTATTACGTGCAACATTCACTAAATTAATTTGTGAATATCCTAGCAGCTCATAATTGAAAACAGCATGGACTTACATTAACCCATAGGTGAAGCTGGAGGTCCCAACAGAGAGAGCCCACAGGGGTCACAAACTAAAGCGGTAGTGATGTCACAAAGTGCACAACCTTTTTCAGGGTACAGTATCTTACATTATGTCTGTAAATTAATGATTTTAAACCAGTTTGAACATGTAGGAAATAACACCTGTCAAAAAAAACATTAATTTAAGTCAATAAATTAGTAATAATAATTTTCTTCACTCAAAATATTACTTTTCTAACAAAAAAAATGTAAGCCCATTAACCAGAGAGTTCAGAGAAAAGGTAAATACTCACTTATGTGCCTGCCTCCTTCAGGAGCACTGCTGAATAATATAATGATGGAAGGGTGTCTCAGGTGTGCAAATACAGTGGCAAATGTTAAAATGTCATTTAGATGGTATACACAGTGCTCCAAGGTGCAGAAAGTCCCAAGACCAGGGCCATTCTGCATAACAGATACCTGCACCATATTACAGAGAGTGATTCTACAGGTAACTATAGGGAATAATATTAGCTACAATATAGTACTATATATAAAATAATTGCACAGCAGTATGTAAAATGCAGTAACATTTAATATAAGAGAGCATTACAGCAATGTGCACGGGATACAGTAGAATGCAATATAATAGTATAGCATAGCAATATGCATAGGATATATATATATATATATATATATATATATATATATATATATATATATATATATTAAGAGATCAGCCCCATACAAGTTATAAGGGTGTAATGTGATCCATAGATGCACAGAGAGCACAGAAGTGTTGCATTGGTTGGGGGTGTATAATGGTTTGGGGGTGATAGTATATAACAGGCTGAGCTAACACCTCTAGGACCCAGGACACCTCCAGGACTCGGGGGTGCAGCGCAGCTCCAGGACACTATGGAGCCCTTCGCACTTACCACATCGGTGGCAGGAGAGGGCGGCTCAGGCGCTGCGGTGCAGGGGCTCCTGCTCCATCCCCGGCTGACACTGACGGTGTTTACCGGGCTGCGATCAGCTGAGCAACAAGACAACAGTGACGTCACCGCGACCCCTGACCCCGGCTCTGTGTATATGTGTATCTGTGTGTGTGTGTGTGTGTGTGTGTGTGTGTGTAAGAGGCGGGGCCCCACCATAGAGTGTGAGAGGGACAGATAGACGGGACAGTAGGGGAGAGTAGAGATGGTAGGAGGCGGGTAGACAAGACAGGAGAGTAGATCCTGGATTGGAATGGGAGATACATATAAAGACATGCTTTGTTTTATAGCTCAGGGCTACAGGCTTAGGGACAATGCTTGCACTGCAGTAATTCACATGCATGCTGTAGATGGCATAGGAATTACAGGCATGCATGCATGCAGCTTGTGTGTGAGCTGATTGCAACACAGCCAAAGCAGAACAATGGTTTTCTTCTTGCACTCCTTGGTTGCAATATGTATTGGTGTAATACTGTGTTGAATCCTCTACCCTATGTCTTATGTCTCCACACTCTTTGTCCCTGTTTTTTCTTATGCTGAATTGTTCTTGTATATAATGCGATTTGTTCTGTTAATTGCAACCTTGCATCTTGTATTCATCATCACCATCATTGTTTATTTATATAGCGCCACTAACTCCGCAGCGCTGTACAGAGAACTCACTCACGTCAGTCCCTGCCCCATTGGAGCTTACAGTCTAAATTCCCTAATATACACACACACACAGACAGACTAGGGTCAATTTGATAGCAGCCAATTAACCTACTAGTATGTTTTTGGAGTGTGGGAGGAAACCGGAGAACCCGGAGGAAACCCACGCAAACACAGGGAGAACATACAAACTCCTCACAGACATACACTTTTGTTTTTATCTACCCATTGTGCTTATCAGTATGTACTTTTGTAAATGTGTTATATGTTCTAATCCCCTATGTACAGCGCTGCAGAAACCTTGTGTTATAAACAAAAGATAATAAAAGGCTGTGTAAAGGTTGTGTATTTCTGCTCTGAAAAACATATCTGAAATAATAATTAATTTTTAAACTGATTTTTGTACTGGGAATCTTGGGAAGTATGCTTTAATGCCATGGGGAGTTTATATTTTATTGGGCTTTACTTTTTAACATAATTGATATGGAATGTCAGGGCAGCATGAAATAATGTAGTTTATCCTCACAGGTTTGCTGTAGCCTGATTACGTACACACAATACGACAGCATTTGCCTGGATTGCATGGTGGATAAACACAGATTTCATGGGCCACAAATTGAAACTGTTCAGGCAAAACGCGAACATGAGAGCCCTATCCTGTTCTATCTTCAAACCAATAATTAAAATCATGGATAATATATTTAACAAACATGTGATATACTATCTCTAAGTGTTGGTTAGACACAATATATAACTGGTACCATTTACTAAAGAACCTTCATCTTCACTGGGCCGAACGAACGCACCACAAAGTCTGCGCCCGGCAACAACTGTAGCTACATAACCCATATAATTGGGTTTAAACTGACCAACACAAATAGCGTTTTGTGATGGATCCAACTGCTGACGTCGGGCAGATGATGTGGTAATGGTTGCCAGGCATATGTATAGGACTATGTCCAGCCCACTTTACCAAAAGGTACTAAGAAGATAGGTGATTCATTTGCATATTGTTTATATTTCCATTTGTTTAACTGACCTGGGGCTAGATTTACTAAACTGCGGGTTTGAAAAAGTGGAGATGTTTCCAATAGCAACCAATCAGATTCTAGCTGTCATTTATTTAGTGCATTCTACAAAATGACAGCTAGAATCTGATTGGTTGCTTTAGGCAACAACTCCACTTTTTCAAACTCGCAGTTTAGTAAATATACCCCCTGGAGTGAAAATTACCACATAAAACCATGGGGGCAACTTTAATACATTAAATAAATTATTTATTGTTGACTAAAAAAAAGTTATGGCGCTTTATGATAACGGCCGTCCCTTCCAGAGAGCTATAGCCATCACAGTGCCCATTTTTGGATAATCCTTCCCTAAGAAAGGAGAGGGAGACCACTTTGTTTCCTAGTAAACAGGAAGACTGGAGCCAGAAGGCTGGAGGACTCAAGTCTTAAGCTGGATATAACAATATGGAGGTCCTGGAAATCCACCTTACTAAATTATGTCAAAGTGTCCAGTGGTGGACAGAAACTACCAGACTTTCTGCTGAATCAACCTCTAATTTTGGATGCATTACCATTAATGTTAAAAGGAGGTACAAGCACCTGGCCGTATGGATGGGGCATACCAGAGCCTTCGGTCCCTCTCTTGGAAACCTTCACTACTTATTTGTACCAATCAAAGGAATGATCAAACACATAAGGCAAAAATAACAGCTGTCTTCTTACTGGATGGCTGTGGCATTGTCTGGGTCTAAGACGGGGCTGGTGCAAAAAAGACCAGAAAATGTCCTGACAATGGAAAACCCTTTCATGCTGGATTTGTTAATTTCGAGGTATTGCTCTGCAAAAGGAGGCGCCTGAGCTACTCATTCCACACAAACTAACAATGACACCTGTATATGAGTGATGTGCAGTTTAAAAAATAATTGTAGACATTTTAAGTATCACCTTGCACCCGTAGTTAACAACTCTTCCGAATTTCCATGGACAGTGTTTTTTTTTTGTCCCAGGAAATGTCCCTATTTTTCATTATTACGCAAATGAACATTACAATTAGTTTTCGTTCATGTCAAAAACAAATATTACCCACTATTTCTATTCTCTAGGCTTTATAAGGTGATATGTATTAAAAAGCAGTATATAAAAAGCAAAAGGATATATTATAATCAAATACACCAAATATAAGATTGATGGGGTTCCAAAGTCCGCCAAGGCTGTAATGCACATTATGAGCTTAGATTCCCCTTTTCAGCAGCGACACGTCCCTGGAAAATACTTTAAAATGCTGTCAACTCTGCATCAAGAAAATGTAATCTGGGCAGCACGGTGGCTTAGTGGTTAGCACTTCTGCCTCACAGCACTGGGTTCATGAGCAGGGCCGTCCTAACAGCATTATAGGCCCACGGGCAAAGCAGTGCAGTGGCACCCTACCTACACAACCACGAACAGGAATAAAAATGTAAATGATCGATAAAATAAAGCTTATATTTATTGGTATCTCCAACAAGATCAGTGTTTAAACATTAAAAAACATGCCGTACATCAGAGATTAATCCACACAAATGTTTGGACAATAAAACATGAGCCTTGAAGTTGAAAAACAAGAAATGTAACATAGAAATGGTACTCAGTTGGTAAGTCATATAGACGGAAATGGCACAGTACAAAATTACTATGAATTTATTATTACTCAAGTGTTCAACACAAATATTTGCAAAGTTTCTTTGCAGATAATTGGTTTATAATTGGCTTGAAGTCAGTGGTCTTCAGGATGTCATTTTTCCCATGCATAAGTGAAAGCCAGTTCAAACGCTGCTGTCCCATTGTGCTGCGAAGCTGATTTTTTTATTATCAGTTTCAGTCTTAAAAATGAACGTTCTCCTGCACAGTTGGTTACTGTCATGCACATAAACAGTCTGCGTGCAATTTCCAGGATAATATACTGAAAACATAGCAAGCCTATGGGGCCCCCATGCTTGTGGGGTCCCTGGGCAGCTGCCCAGCGTGCCTATGCGTTAAGACAGCCCTGGTCATAAGTTCAATTCCGCAATGGCCTTATCTGTGTGGAGTTTGCATATTCTCCCTGTGTTTGCGTGGGTTTCCTCTGGGTGCTCGACTTTCCACCCACACTCAAAAAACATACTGGTAGCTTAATTAGCTGCTATCAAATTGACCTTAGTCTCTCTGTGTGTGTGTGTATATATATATATGTATGTTAGAGAATTTAGACTGTAAGCTCCAGTGGGGCAGGGACTGATGTGTGAGTTCTCTGTACAGCGCTGCAGAATTAGTGGCGCTATATAAATAGTTGATGATGATCTTTTTATTTTTCTGCATTTTGCTGCCAAAATCTTCCTGTCTGAGACAGAAGCCCTTTACAGCAACACCAGCTTTGTGTTTTTTGTCCATTTTCAAGGAGAAAATGGTTGTAAAATGTCACCAAGGATATGAAAATAGTAACTCTGTGGCATAGTTCAAAATAAATACAGTAACTTTTTGTGAGAATATCTAACCAAGTTATACTTTAAATGAACTGTTCAAACACATAGCAAAATGAAGCAATGTATATGCTCCTACAAAATGACTCCTGTAATGAGGACACGTTGGCTGTTTCTCTAGCAGTAACACGACAGTGACGCACTGAGGGCAGCTTCTGAGGCCACGCCCAGCAACAACAAGCAGGACCCGGATGTTGAAAAAAAACACCCGAGGATGCAATCATAACTGCGAGTAGGAGGAAAGCGTCTGTTGCGTCATCACATGGAACATTCCATTATGTGTCTACAGGGAGGGGGGTTTGTGACGCACCATGTTTTTACTGTCGGCAGAGAAAAAGTAACGGAGCTTTGGGACGACCGTTCGCGGTGAATTCCTATTACATATGCCGTGACCGGCTGAACGGAGAGGGCTTTTGGAAGATTGTATGTGATAACCACGTCATTAAACATGCCGGACCTCCCTACGTGGCGCAGTGGTGCGGTCCCGGTAAAGCAGGTCAATGTTGAGCTCCGATAAAAACAAAAACAAGCGGCTGTGACGGTACCGGCTCCCGGCGGTGACAGAGCGGCCCCGGCTCCCGGAGGTTACACAACGGCCTCGGCCAGTGTCGGACACCGGAGGTGACAGAGCGGCCCCGGCCAGTGTCGGACACCGGAGGTGACAGAGCGGCCCCGGCCACCGGAGGTGACAGAGCGGCCCCGGCCAGTGTCCGGCACCGGAGCTGTTTCGCGTGAGCGGCGGGGGACCGGCTGCGGTGGGTCACCCGGTAACGGGCTGACCGAGCGGTGAGGCCGGCTCCTTCCTGTACAGGCCGCATTGGCGGGGGCCGGACCGGCCCGGGCCGAGGAGCTGCTCCTGTTGCTGTCTGAGGAAGAGGAGGCCCCGGGGCCCCCCCGCCCCGCTACACCGGGCCCCGCTCCCTCCTATTCCGGGGACATGGATCAGTGTGTGACGGTGGAGCGGGAGCTGGAGAAGGTGCTGCAGAAGTTCGGGGGGTATGGGCAGCACTGCGAGAGGAGCCTGGAGGAGCTGATCGAGTACGCGGGGGGGCTGAGGAGGGAGATCATGCAGGCCTCGGGTAAGAGGACCGACCCCGGGGAGGGAGATGGAGGTACATTACTGATGGGGGAGGGAGAGGTGTATTACTGGTGGGGGGTAGGAAGAGAGGTGGGTATTATACTGATTGGGGGGGAGAGGGGTGATGTTAGAGCTGTATGACAGACTGGAGAGGAGGGGTGATGTTAGAGCAGTATGACAGACTGGAGAGGAGGGGGTGATGTTAGAGCAGTATGACAGACTGGAGGGGAGGGGGTGATGTTAGAGCAGTATGACAGACTGGGGGGAGAGGGTGATTATAGAGCTGTATGACAGACTGGAGAGAAGGGGGTGATGTTAGAGCAGTATGACAGACTGGAGGGGAGGGGGTGATGTTAGAGCAGTATGACAGACTGGAGGGGAGGGGGTGATGTTAGAGCAGTATGACAGACTGGAGGGGAGGGGGTGATGTTAGAGCAGTATGACAGACTGGAGGGGAGGGGGTGATGTTAGAGCAGTATGACAGACTGGGGGGGAGGGGGTGATGTTAGAGCAGTATGACAGACTGGGGGGAGGGGGTGATGTTAGAGCTGTATGACAGACTGGGGGGAGGGGGTGATGTTAGAGCTGTATGACAGACTGGAGGGGAGGGAGTGATGTAGGAGCTGTATGACAGACTGGAGGGGAGGGGGTGATGTAGGAGCAGTATGACAGACTGGGGGGAGGGGGTGATGTTAGAGCTGTATGACAGACTGGGGGGGAGGGGGTGATGTTAGAGCAGTATGACCGACTGGGGGGGAGGGGGTGATGTTAGAGCAGTATGACCGACTGGGGGGGAGGGGGTGATGTTAGAGCAGTATGATAGACTGGAGGGAAGGGGGTGATGTTAGAGCAGTATGATAGACTGGAGGGAAGGGGGTGATGTTAGAGCAGTATGACAGACTGGGGGGGAGGGGGTGATGTTAGAGCAGTATGACCGACTGGGGGGGAGGGGGTGATGTTAGAGCAATATGACAGACTGGAGGGGAGGGGGGTGATGTTAGAGCAATATGACAGACTGGAGGGAAGGGGGTGATGTTAGAGCAGTATGACAGACTGGGGGGGAGGGGGTGATGTTAGAGCAGTATGACAGACTGGGGGGGAGGGGGTGATGTTAGAGCAGTATGACCGACTGGGGGGGAGGGGGTGATGTTAGAGCAGTATGACAGACTGGAGGGGAGGGGGTGATGTTAGAGCAGTATGACCGACTGGGGGGGAGGGGGTGATGTTAGAGCAGTATGACAGACTGGAGGGGAGGGGGTGATGTTAGAGCAGTATGACAGACTGGAGGGGAGGGGGTGATGTTAGAGCAGTATGATAGACTGGAGAGGAAGGGGTGATGTTAGAGCAGTATGTGATAGACTGGAGAGGAAGGGGTGATGTTAGAGCAGTATGTGATAGACTGCAGAGGAAGGGGTGATGTTAGAGCTGTATGATAGACTGGGGGGGAGGGGGTGATGTTAGAGCAGTATGATAGACTGGAGGGGGGGGGGGTGATGTTAGAGCAGTATGATAGACTGGAGGGGAGGGGGTGATGTTAGAGCTGTATGACAGACTGGGGGGGGGAGGGGTGATGTTAGAGCAGTATGACAGACTGGAGGGGAGGGGGTGATGTTAGAGCAGTATGATAGACTGAAGGGGAGGGGGTGATGTTAGAGCAGTATGATAGACTGGAGGGGAGGGGGTGACGTTAGAGCAGTATGATAGACTGGAGGGGAGGGGGTGACGTTAGAGCAGTATGATAGACTGGAGGGGAGGGGGTGACGTTAGAGCAGTATGATAGACTGGAGGGGAGGGGGTGACGTTAGAGCAGTATGATAGACTGGAGGGGAGGGGGTGACGTTAGAGCAGTATGATAGACTGGAGGGGAGGGGGTGACGTTAGAGCAGTATGATAGACTGGAGGGGAGGGGGTGACGTTAGAGCAGTATGATAGACTGGAGGGGAGGGGGTGACGTTAGAGCAGTATGATAGACTGGAGGGGAGGGGGTGACGTTAGAGCAGTATGATAGACTGGAGGGGAGGGGGTGACGTTAGAGCAGTATGATAGACTGGAGGGGAGGGGGTGACGTTAGAGCAGTATGACAGACTGGAGGGGAGGGGGTGACGTTAGAGCAGTATGACAGACTGGAGGGGAGGTGGTGACGTTAGAGCAGTATGACAGACACGAGGGGAGGGGGTGACGTTAGAGCAGTATGACAGACTGGAGGGGTGGGGGGTGACGTTAGAGCTGTATGACAGACTGGAGGGGAGGGGGTGATGTTAGAGCAGTATGACAGACTGGAGGGGAGGGGGTAATGTTAGAGCAGTATGACAGACTGGAGGGGGGGGGGGTGATGTTAGAGCAGTATTACAGACTGGAGGGGGGGGGGTGATGTTAGAGCAGTATGATAGACTGGAGAGGAAGGGGTGATGTTAGAGCAGTATGATAGACTGGAGAGGAAGGGGTGATGTTAGAGCAGTATGATAGACTGGAGAGGAAGGGGTGATGTTAGAGCAGTATGATAGACTGGAGGGGGGGGTGATGTTAGAGCAGTATGATAGACTGGAGAGGAAGGGGTGATGTTAGAGCAGTATGATAGACTGGAGGGGGGGGTGATGTTAGAGCAGTATGATAGACTGGAGGGGAGGGGGTGATGTTAGAGCTGTATGACAGACTGGAGGGGAGGGGGTGGTGATAGAGCTGTATGACAGACTGAAGGGGAGGGGGTGACGTTAGAGCAGTATGACAGACTGAAGGGGAGGGGGTGACGTTAGAGCAGTATGACAGACTGGAGGGGAGGGGGTGACGTTAGAGCAGTATGACAGACTGGAGGGGAGGGGGTGACGTTAGAGCAGTATGACAGACTGGAGGGGAGGGGGTGACGTTAGAGCAGTATGACAGACTGGGGGGAGGGGGTGATGTTAGAGCAGTATGACAGACTGGAGGGGAGGGGGTGATGTTAGAGCAGTATGACAGACTGGAGGGGAGGGGGTGATGTTAGAGCAGTATGATAGACTGGAGGGGAGGGGGTGATGTTAGAGCAGTATGATAGACTGGAGGGGAGGGGGTGATGTTAGAGCAGTATGATAGACTGGAGGGGGGGTGATGTTAGAGCAGTATGATAGACTGGAGGGGAGGGGGTGATGTTAGAGCTGTATGACAGACTGAAGGGGAGGGGGCGATGTTAGAGCAGTATGATAGACTGGAGGGCGGGGGGGCGATGTTAGAGCAGTATGATAGACTGGAGGGGAGGGGGCGACGTTAGAGCAGTATGATAGACTGGAGGGGAGGGGGTGATGTTAGAGCAGTATGACAGACTGGAGGGGAGGGGGTGATGTTAGAGCAGTATGACAGACTGGGGGGAGGGGGTGATGTTAGAGCAGTATGACAGACTGGAGGGGAGGGGGTGATGTTAGAGCAGTATGACAGATTGGAGGGAGAGGGGTGATGTTAGAGCACTATGACAGACTGGAGGGGGTGTTGTGAGAGCAGTATGACAGACTGGAGGGGGTGTTGTGAGAGCAGTATGACAGACTGGAGGGGGTGTTGTGAGAGCAGCATGACAGACTGGAGGGGGGAGGGGGTGACGCGAGAGCAGTATGACAGACTTGGGGGAGGGGTGACGCGAGAACTGAACGACAGACTTGGGGGGGGAAGGAGTGGGACGCAAGAGCTGTACGACAGACTTGGGTGGAGCGGGGACGCGAGAGCTGAACGACAGACTTGGGGGGGGGGGGGTGACGCAAGAGTTGTACGACAGACTGGGGGGGGTGACGCGAGAGCAGCATAAAAGACTGGGGGGTTTGTGAGGGGGTGCTATAGATTTGATTAGGTGCTGTTCTTGGTTAGTGTAAAGGCTCCAGGGCCTAATTTAATCTGTGGCCAGGGGCAAAGGGGTTCTTGACTGATTATGTGGCTGGGGAGACATATTGGATACAAAGAAGATTTGTAGCCAGCGTGGTGGTCACCAGGTGAAATCTGTGTAGGCAGGTGGCATGGTATCTGTGGCGGAGGAATCTGGGGCTGAACATGAGGCCTGTGGGGGGCACCAGGTAGCATCTGGCAGTGTGGTGGGGAGTGGAACTTCAGGCCAGGGGAGGGTGATACACTGGGTAGGTGAGGGGATTATGGCGCCAGACGGGGCCTGTGGAGGGAGAGGGAGATTGGAAGGAATCTGTGGCCTGGCTGTGTTTGTGTAACAGTCAAATATATCATAGGAGAAACATTTGGGCATCTGCATTGGATCTATAGAATTAAGAAACATAAATGCCGTTGTCATCAGTGAATGTGTGTTAAGATGCTGGTGAATTAAGACATTCTGAGGTTTCCATGCAGTGTTTGAACACAGTGTGATTTCGATCATGTGCGTTCACCATGTATAACAGATCCCCCCTGTCCATTCTGATAATTCAATTGTTCATGGCAACACTAATGTATCCATGTGAGCAATGTGCTGGTCTTGTGGGAAGACAGTGTTCTGTGCACTAGTGTGAATATGTTATTGAGGACAGGGGCAGTCTTTACAGGAGGGGAGGGGTTAAGACATCTTGCAGGATGGCAGCCACTTTTCAAAGTGATTGACAGCAAGTGTAGAGAGTGAGGATAAAGGAGTGTTTGCAAATAGAAGCCTTCTAATCATAACTTCAAAGCTGATTTGTCTTTTTATTTATTTTTACAAGAGAATCATTGGAGGAGATGTGGTTATGTGGTGTCTGTTCAAACTGGAGTATTCTAATTAACTGTAGGTTATTTACTGACTAAGTGTTTAGTAACTTATTAGATCAAACCAAACGGACTACTTTGTGCTATATGTAGAGAATGTAATCAGTTGTCTGGTTGCTATGGATTAATGCACATTTACGAAGTTTTCATTGGACCCCATTGGGTGGTATTTTTCTGAACACTTAACAACTGCTGTAATCTGACACGTTCTAGGCCCGTTTACCAATTTGGTTTTTTTTTTGCATACACCGTTTAGAAAACCATTCAGTTTTGTTGCTTAGAATAGTAAATTTGGTTGGAAGATAAAATACGTAACAAACTGCTTTGTAGAAATAAATGAACCTATTTTAGAAAGTCCATTGTTCTATGTTCCTTCAATGTAATGTTTTGTATTAGCAACTTGGCATTAGCTCAACATAGTTTCCATAATGGGTGCGGGTTGTTAATTGTCTTTGGGTCTATATATCTGAAATGTCCGGAAACACAATAGCTTCCACTGCTGCAAAACAAATTCAAATACAATATTTCCATCATGGCACACGAGCTTTGAAAGCAAACGATATGTTAGTGCTACAAGATGCTGTTTTTATCATTTGTTCTGCTTTTATACGTGGTGGTCTTAAAGGCTTCCTGAATCTTGGATGTTAATGGACTTTCTCCTTTGAGGTTCTGCCTCCCTGAGTTCAAGCAAGCTGTTGTGGACTTTATAGTAGATCACACAAGATTATTCACGTAGGTCTCAAGCCAGATCCCTGCACTGGATCCAACAAAGCTCTTTTATCATTATCATCCTTTGTTTCCAAGCTGATCTGTATTCTACTGAGGGCAGATGCCGTTCTCTCCCCACTGCTTCCCATATATCAGATAAAGCTCCTACTTATTTCTCTACAACCCATATTAAACTTTTGAATGGACCTTTCGACACTTTGACTCGTGAATAATTAATGGCTGTGATCAAATCTGTTCCTTGGGGTCAAGTCCATGATGACTTCATCACATTTTTACTAATCATTTATGTCTAATTTGGATTTTTTTTTTATCCCTTTTACACCTTAAGACATTTTATCCATGTTATGTATTAAGCTGTTGAGGCCCAGTAACTGTGATGCTGAATCCTAGCAAGGGCTTCTTTCAATACGATTGGCTTCAGTGGCTGTAAAATGATCCCATATCTGTTCAGCTCGTACTTCAGAAGCATGAGTCATAAAGTCCCTCGAGGGTCCTAACTAGACATTTGTGGGCCACATAGTAACATTTGTGAAGGCCCACATGTACCGATCAGTGGTGATAAGACTTGCATGTACCATCGACAGGGAAGACAGACCTCCATCTATGGTAGTAGTGACCCTGGATGCCTATGATATGTTCATTATTTTGTCTGATGCCAGGAAGACTTTCTACTCTGGCTGTTGATTATTTTTGGCTCCTATTTGTGTTTAGAGATCATGGTCTATTATCTTAAACCATTGCTAAGATTAGCCTCTGTAGCTCGTTCTTTGACTATTTACATTGGGACTAGCCAGGGGTGCTCATGGTCACCTCCCCTTAGCATACTGATAATGACTTGGCTGCTTGTAGCCATGACAGAATGACCAGTGTAATTCACACTAAAGGTAGCAAATCCAATTCCCTAATTTATTGTAGCAGAGTACTTAAAAGCACAATGTTTTATCAGGCCATACATGCAGAGATGAAGCGTTTTACTGTTATAGACTCTGCTATAATAAGGTAGGGATAGCTTAATTGGAGTAGCTGCTGCGCTATAGTGTTTCTTTGATATAAATGAGCAATCTGGTGGAATTCCAGCTTAGCCGGGATCTGTGTCATTACAGGAAGTTATTTAGATCTTGTCCAGACCGCCAAGTTCCATGACAGCTCCCAAGGTGCCACACATGTTCTTGCGCTATGAGTAGCAGCCACTGGTGCTTTGTGCACTTGTGTATTTGCATGTACCTAGTCATCAATCCAATCACTGGATATCTCCGGATACCCCGCCTGTGTGTTCATTGTGTATCAGCCGTGGTACGGCACGTGGACTATACGTGGCCACATAAAACACCATTCTCACATCAGCCTTACTCTGGTTAATTGAAGAATTTAACTGGGGTGCCCTGAATGTGATCATTCTTGGACACTTCCTGTTTTATTAACAAGCATCTTCTGTCCTCGGTTTAGGCATTAATATCCTGTCCCAGCGAAACAGAAGTAGCAAATCTATATGTGGAGGCAGATATGTATTAATAACTTATTCTACATTGCTGACTTCAGCAATACTTCAAAACCTTTCACATAAGCTACAATAGAGTGCATCTGTTAGTTTATAACATAGCCAAGTCAGTTTCCATCTCGATCTACAAGTTAGGAGCCAGCAACTTTGTAAGGACTTTGTGGCAGGTAGAGTGTGATGCACAAAATCAGTGTTGGCTTTACCCAACATATGTATCCAGCAATAGCCAGCACGTTTTTCCCCAGAGTGTGCCAAAAGTGTCCGCCACTGTTACCCAGCATAAACTTGTAGTACACAGAGAAATGACAGTGCCTGTAGCTCCCAGCACCCACAGATTCCCAGCATGTGCCTGTACTGGTCATCACATCTTAGCAGATTTCTGCTCTTCCTGCCCTGTTCTTCTTAAAGACCACCCCCCTCCCATGCTGTCTAGAGCAGCACAGGAGGGACAGCTGGGTTTTGTACAGAACAGCACTTCTGGCATTTCAAGGAAGATCCAGGGGGAATGTGCTCTGTCCCTGGTAGATGTCGGGGTTGGGATAACAGTTTGCGGCAGTCGTACCATCTGTAAGAAATTGCTCTTAATAACAGGCCGGAGGTCACCATAGGACTGTAATGCATTGGTCTCCACTGATTGCTACTAGTGTGTATTTTATAGTCATGACTGAACTCTGATCTAATGTGGTTCATGAACCAGAGAATAGCCTCCATGAAATAAAGCCCTGTAGCATGAGTGTTTTATAGACATGGTTAACAAGCAAAGCTTTGTCTGTAACTTTGCTAATACATTAGTCTGTTCCTGGTATATGTCTTATGTTTCCTTTTACTGTATTGATATACAACATGACTATTTCCCTTCTCATGGACACACGATGCAGCTTTTATGTACTGAACAGTCTCGGTGGGGAATCCCAGATTTTTCTTTTTCAAAGACTTTTGGGTCTTTGATTTCTATTAAAGGCTTTTTGTGAAAGGAGGGATGAAACATTGACCTCTCGTGTGATGATAGTATATGATGGAATGCCCGTCAAATCGCGTACTTGGTTTTACCATCATCAGCAGCTATTTATATGGCGCCACTAATTCCGCAGCGCTGTACAGAGAAACTCGCTCACATCAGTCCCTGCTCTTTGCCATCAATTCCTTGCTAAATTCACTTTGAAAATTTCCTCCTCTGGGTGTTTAATCTCTTTCAATATTCCACTACAATTGTTCAGACACGGTAATGGCATGCTGAGAATAAGCAGAGCCTGTGTAATGAGTCTGTGTGAATAGACAAACAAGCTCAGGGGAGAAAAATAGCTAATAATGCCTAAAAATAGTAACTGGAGTATATAGCCTGGGTTCAGGATCAGCTGACAGATGGTCTTGCATTGTGGGACAGGGATGCTGACAGCTGGCCTGATAGTGGGACAATACCTGACAGTGATACTGGGTGCTTTCTTTTCTTTACTGTTCCTGCATGTTTTATTACAGGGAAAATTAATATAATATGGAAATCTGACAACCATGTGGTTTGTGAAGAAGCCCAAACACACTTATTAAATAAAAGGAGTGCTGAATTTATGGAGTTATCTGTGTAGAAACGCAGCAGTAATGTTCTGCTTGGTCCAATGGCGACATTTTATATTTTTATCGGGTTATTAAAGCGGTCGTTCAAGGAAAAGTGGGGAGACCCGAAGCTGATTGCATAGTTGGCGAGGGTCACTAATTAGGATTTAGGGGGCGTCCAAAGTTTGTGTAAGAATCATTAGCCATGTCCTAAATACTATTCAGGGCTGAGCTCCATGTGTACTGTGTCCTAGTACATGTGATCTGTGACCACATGATGGGTGTAGAATAGGAAAGTAGCTCCCTCAGCTGCTGTTTGGGAATAACATGTATTTCTTTTCTCCTGCGTAGATCAAGATGGACAGTTATCTGGGACGCTATCCCTGGTCTTAACACAGTGCTGTAAACGGATAAAAGACACAGTCCAGAAACTGGCCTCAGACCACAAAGACATCCACAGCAGCGTGTCCAGGGTGGGGAAGGCCATTGATAAGGTATGTGCTGCTACATATGTCTAGTCCTGCATGTATTACAGCACTTTTATGTTAGACATTGGGGTTTGTGCACAATGTGATGGGTAATATTACAGCTTCTTAGTCTACATCCAGTTCTCACCCACACCCGACGGAGAAATGCAGAGTCTGGGCCACAAATGATGTCTGCTCATGTTTTTCTGTTTCTCAGTTATTTTGGGCCCTGAGTCTATTCTAGGAGCCCGTGCTCTCCCTCTGTAGCCCTGCTGCTAGACTAGTGCTCCTACCAGAGAGAGAGCTCTGCATGGAAGTGCAGTAATGGAGTTGGGGATATTTATGAAACTGGAATAAAGAAATCCTGCAATAACAAGTGGGGTCATTTGAGAAATCCATACATGTAATTCTCCATTCTGACTCTAGTTCTCTTTATTATCACTTGGCCAAAGGGGTGATACTGAAACCTACTAAACCGCCCACTCCTCTTTGTTTTGTGGTTTGTTTGTTTTTTTGTTTTTTTTTCTTTCACATTTTTAAATGCATGTTTGTGTATTTATGGGAACTGTTGCTCAGATACATGTACAGGACATGTCCTACACTCACAGGTGATTTTTGAAGATGAACTGTTCCTGCACAAAGTATGTGCACTATATAACCTCCCAAATAGTAGAACCTAAGTCGGCTAATTATCAGGCATTGAGTTGTCAGTTACCACGTTACTGGAGTACCTGGGCTGGTAATCCTGACCTCTTACTATGGATCAGGGTTGCTGTGGATGGATCCCCCCCTGGCCTATCACACTGACCAGAGCTGCAGGGTAGCAGGCAGAGCGGTGGTACCGGAAAAGCTGGGCCCAAACCTCAGAAACAGCCGGGAACGGATTAGATTTTGGGTCTAATCTGTAGGTCACAGGATTTTCAGCAAGATTTTTTCAAACAGGTGTTTGAAGCAAGTGATGTTTATTTGCAGTCACACTGATTGGAGGTACCAGTGCTAAGGTCAGATGAAATCAGAAGAACTTTCAATTCAAGACAATACTTTTTATACAGTTTGGACACAGCCTCAATGGGTAGGCCAGCCCCCTTGAGGTCTGAGCTATTTTTAGAATCAGGATGCCAGTTGTTTACACAAACATGGATTTACATGTATTGCAAAGCTAACAATATTTACACTTATCTGTGAAATTCTAGAAATGCTGTGATGTCCTGCATCTTGTTTTTAGACGCAGGAAATTAAGTAGCAAGGTTTTAATTAAACATTCCTCTGTCTTCGAGTGGACCCTTGCACATCAAAAGATCTAATTAACATGGGTACTTTCTTCAGACAGTTATAGAATACACATTCCTATAAAGTCACAAACCCCAAACAAGCCATTTTCCCACATCACAATACACAAGACTTCCGCCCACAAAGGCTTATTGTATCAGATATATATCTTAGCAAAAAATGCATTTCGTCTAGCAAGGTTAAACAGGAAATAAATTTCTTTCCCTTGTCTCATATAAATAACAATATTCCTTTTACCAAAACACCCGCAATGTCAAAAATAAGTACATTTGCAATTATATAAATAAGCGCCCTGCGTTGTTTCCTTTGATTAAATTTATACCATAAGTTATTTATAAGTGATCCAGTCACAGGGTGAGACGGTTATTTTGCTCTAGTACGTTTTGATGTAGTTTCTTTTTAAAATAAGTAAAAATAAAACGGTCTCTGATGCACCGGTAAAGTGATGTATAAAATATGCAGAGCGGGGGAATACTCTGGTCGCACTTAGTGAATGAGGTGAGGACTGCAGTTCCTGCTGCCCTAGTCTATTGCTTCTGTGATTTATTGACCACAGGCAGCTGTAATAAGCCTTGAGGTAATGTCTGCTTTTAGCCGTCTCTCGGTAAGTCTAATGAAAGCTGATATGCGAATGTTATGGGTAAATGCACATCATTAGTGTTAATACTATTTTATTAAATAATCCCCCATGTCTTCCAATCCCCCTGTGAGTGCCAAGCAAGATCTTAATGTTACGACTGCTTGTCCATGTTTGTCTAGAACTTTGATGCCGACATTAGCAGCGTGGGGATTGATGGCTGCTGGCAGGCGGACAGTCAGCGCATGCTCAACGAGGTGATGGTGGAGCACTTCTTCAGGCAAGGAATGCTGGACGTGGCCGAGGAGCTGTGCCAGGTATACGTCACTAGGGTTACTACCTACCCTTCCTTCCCTCTATCTACCATTACACTGTGATCAGTGCTCACTATATAATCTAGGATGTTGTGCTGTAACGGGGCTCTAACCCCAGAGAGTGGTATCTGCTTAATTGTGACCAGTGCAGGGGAAATAATAATAATCCACAGAGAGGTTTCTATTATCTCTGTGTAGACTGTGTACTTGCGTAAAGATGGCACTCCAGTGTGACGTAAGCCTTGCAGCTGAGTTATCAATTACAGTCTATAGAAGTAAGCCCTGCAACAGAAGTCTTCTATTTATCTGTAGATATACAGAACACACATTTGAAAGGAATATGAAAATGATATAAGGTTAGTTTGCCTTTCCTTCAAATATACAAACAAATGAGTCTATTGGGACTAAAGTTACATCAGGGATTATAATAAAATGTGGAAATCTATAAAATATAGAAGAACTGTAGTCTGGAAATAAGTATTTAACCTTGCACCGAGCAGGCAGTGTCTCTTGTTGCATCACTCTGTATTCTGTTCAGATAAAACACCGACTGCAGCTGTCTTGATGGTTTGTGTGCATATTGTCTGACACCGCTATATGCTTAGGGAGCCCCTGTCCTCCTCTGTTACATCACTGGCCGGTGACAGATATATGTGACACTGCTATATGCTCGGGGAGCCCCTGTCCTCCTCTGTTACCTCACTGGCCAGTGACAGATATATGTGACACTGCTATATGCTTAGGGAGCCCCTGTCCTCCTCTGTTACATCACTGGCCAGTGACAGATATATGTGACACTGCTATATGCTTAGGGAGCCCCTGTCCTCCTCTGTTACATCACTGGCCAGTGACAGATATATGTGACACTGCTATATGCTTAGGGAGCCCCTGTACTCTGTTACATCACTGGCCAGTGACAGATATATGTGACACTGCTATATGCTTAGGGAGCCCCTGTCCTCCTCTGTTACATCACTGGCCAGTGACAGATATATGTGACACCGCTATATGCTTAGGGAGCCCCTGTCCTCCTCTGTTACATCACTGGCCAGTGACAGATATATGTGACACTGCTATATGCTCAGGGAGCCCCTGTCCTCCTCTGTTACATCACTGGCCGGTGACAGATATTCTAGTATGTTCAATGTTCCGTAAGCGGAACACTTACTCTGTTACAGCGTCTTAGATCATTCCTGTGAATCTGTTTCTGTACCGCAGGAAGCCGGACTCTCCATAGACACAAGCCAAAAGGAACCATTTGTTGAACTTAACCGAATATTAGAGGCATTAAAAGTGAGAGTGCTCCGACCAGCATTAGAGTGAGTATCCTGCGGACGTTTTCTGGCAAATGTAAAAATGAATGTAGTATCAGAAACAGAATGTTATAAAGTTATGTCATAATATTGTGATTATTGGGGAAAGCATTGTTCCATGAGCATCAGAGTTCTAAACCTGTTAAAGAACAGAATAAGAGCCATAGGTATAATAACTCAATGAGAGCCTCTAATAGAGGATAAATAGCTTAATTTCTGCTGTAGTACAGAAAAGTTTGCCTACTGTCTCTAGATGCCTTTTTATAATTGCCTTTTGTAGTTTTAGCAATGTTTAAATTGGACCTGTCGCCCACGCACAATGGAGATGTGGACGCAGCCATTTATTTGGACCGGAACCAGTATACAGCCTATCTGTGAATGACTAGGTTGCATTCTCATGAATACTGGTTCAGCCCACAACACTGTACCTTGTTTGTCTACATGAAGTGGGAGCTGATTGTTCTATGATTTGTCCCTACAGATGGGCCGTGTCCAACAGGGAAATGCTGATGGCTCAGAACAGCTCCTTGGAATTCAAGCTACACAGGTTGTACTTCATCAGTTTACTGATGGGGGGAGCAGCCAATCAGAGCGAGGCGCTGCAGTATGCCAAAAACTTTCAGCCTTTTGCTTTAAATCATCAGAAAGGTGAATATCTCGCAGAATACTCTGTTATACTGTAATCTGAGTAGGGTTATTGAACATTTGTATCCTGTTGTTCAGATGTATACAGTTCTCCTTCCACTTCTATTACTGGTGCAGACTACTGCTACTATGGTGTTTTATTTCACAGCTCATGTTATAAAGAACTGACTACTTCCTTGTGATGTAACCCTGTACCTCTCTGGTTCTCTAGACATTCAGGTGCTTATGGGAAGTCTTGTGTACCTGCGACAGGGTATAGAAAACTCTCCCTACGTTCACCTGCTAGATGCCAACCAGTGGGCAGACATCTGTGACATCTTCACCCGGGACGCCTGCGCCCTGCTGGGCCTCTCTGTTGAGTCTCCTCTCAGTGTTAGGTGAGTGCAGAACTTGTGTTTGTAGACCTAGAGAAGATGATTTGCCTTAAACCTACTTTTAATGTGCTGTTTTTGTGTCCTCTGTGAGAGCCTTTTAGCAAGTTGTGTAAGTGAATATTCAAGGAAAATTGCACATGTAGCAATATAAAAGGTGCACACCAGTAGATGGTAGGCTTAGACCAGAACTGAAAGTAGTAACCTTCACTAGGACTTTCCCTGACCGGCTTTGACTGACAAGTCCAATTTTCGAAGTGTTGTTAAAATCGTGGTCGTACAACCTTGAAGGAAAAACCTTTTGTACAGTGAGTTCCATGCACATGTTTCTAGATGCCTTCCTTATCCTTTTCTGCCTGTGTCTGGCTGACAATGTATGACTTTGAGACAAGATCTTGCCCTACTTCCCCTCCGCTAACTAAACACTTAGTGCATTGCTCCTTATACAGTGACTACATGAGGAAGTGGCTGGTAACGCACAGATCAGTCACTGTAACAAACAGTGGGGGTCGGTCAGTACTGGGGACGGAGACTAAGGATCAGTGGTGTAGAGAGACGGCCTTCGGCAGTATATAGAGCAGTGACACCCCCAGACTATTACATTAGATGGGCTATTAGGAAGATATTATTACTGTTGTTCAGTCTGTAGACTAACTTGAAGAAACATTGATGTAAAATCTATAATATTTAATGTCTGTACATTTGATCCTGTCCAGCTTCTCCGCCGGCTGTGTGGCCCTTCCAGCCCTAATTAACATAAAAGCAGTAATTGAACAACGACAGTGCACTGGGGTGTGGAATCAGAAGGATGAGTTACCGGTGAGTACAATGTGTCTGTGCAGCCATGTATAATACATGTGAAAGTGGCCACCTGTCGTATGAAACAGGAGCTTTGTCTATGTTATATATTTGTGTTAATTTAATGAACAATTTCACTCTCAACACACATTTGTTTTTATTACCTTTATATTGTAAATGAAAACCTGTGGCTCTAAATTGGTCTATAAACTAAAAGTCCCAGAATGCTCTGCGAGCCATGAATAGTTTAAAGAACAAGCCGAAGGCCCTGTGAGCTCACAGCATAGGTAACGTGAGTCTGTGTGAGGAATGGACAGCTCACTCTTCCCACACTCACAACACAGTAGGCTTCTGCCTTGAAGAGCAGTAGTATTGGTAGATAGCAGGGACTCTTTAAGCCTTATGCGCATGTAGTCTCAATATATTGATTTTATATACTTTATTAAAATGCAAAGGAATCTGCTGACTAGACGTACAATGTAGACCTTGCTTCAGCTGCCAAGAGAATATAATATTGATTAGCATTAACATCATTTTTACCTACTTCAGCACTGCAATGTATATATATATTTCTTTTTTCTTCTCAGATTGAAGTGGACCTTGGTAAAAAATGCTGGTACCATTCAATATTTGCCTGCCCGATCCTTCGTCAGCAAACCACAGACAATAATCCTCCCATGAAACTTGTCTGTGGGCACATAATATCGAGGGATGCGCTAAATAAAATGTTTAACGGTAGCAAGTAAGTGTCTGGTTTCTAAACATAAATGGGTTAATTTTTTATTTTATACTAAATCTCCTGTACCTTAAGAGTAATTTTTTAGCATGCTTTTAAAGGGTCAGTTTCGTCGTAATAACGCTATTGCGTAATAAACCTATTAAATAAATTAGAAAATGTATGAATTGTGGATTGGTCGTGTACACCCAGCAGTTGCAGCCTCCAGGTAGCGCTTTAGTCCACAATAGGTTTCTACTCTCCCCTGCTATACAACTAATTATGGTCTCATTTGTTGGGAACGACCTGTGTTGCTTTATCTGATGTAACAGTCATTGTATTAGCTGAACCTGTGCTCATGAAAATGTAGCCTATTCATATGCTAGGAGCCTGTGCCTCAGTGATGTCGTCATCATTGTCTATTTATATAGCGCCACTAATTCCGCAGCGCTGTACAGAGAACTTATTCACATCAGTCCCTGTCCCATTGAAGCTTACAGGCTAAATCCCCAACTTACACACACACACTTAACCTACCAGTATGTTTTTGGAGTGTGGGAGGAAACTGGAGCACCCGGAGGAAATCCACGCAGACATGGGGAGAACATACAAACTCCACACAGATAAAGCCATGGTTGGGAATCCAACTCATGACTCCAGCACTGTGAGGCAGAAGTGCTAACCACTGAGCCACCGTGCTGCCCATGTCCCGGGTTCTTAGGGAATTGATAGGTTGTTATTTTCTGTATTGGATTTCCCCTATGATGTGTAGGTGTTATGATGAGTAAATCTCCAATGTAACGTTTTTTGTTTTTTTTTCTTCTTTACGTATGTCTTTTTTTAAAAATCTTTTTCTGCAGATTAAAATGCCCGTATTGCCCTATGGAGCAGAGCCCAGGAGATGCCAAGCAAATCTTCTTCTGAAGAAGGTGGCTGGTTCCGTCACATTTGGAGGCCTCACGGGTTTTTAGTGCATTTGAAGAAAGTTGGAAAGTTTCTTTGTTTTCGTTTTATTTCTTCTCCTATGTTCCTGTTGTTGAATACAGAAGACTAGGATCATCCTGAATTTTGGTAAAGGCAATGCCACAGAGAGCCTACCGACAAGGATAATCCTGACCGTAAAATATACTATGTCAGGGTTGATGTTGTGCGTCCCAAGGACTTTCCTGTAAACTTGTTCTGTGTATCTGACCGAGCACCAGCACTGGTCAAACAATGCAGGTTTTTGTACTTACAAAGCAAGACATGATGTAAACTTTTTATTGTCAAATCCCAGAGCCCTCTCCTCATCCTATTCTTAATATTCTACCCTCGTTATCTGATTGCTAACTGTCCATATTGAGCAATGTTGTGAGTTCTATTCCCTTGTAAGGTGTATATAACTAAACAATTCTACAGAGATGTCTGGTACAGACCATAGTCCATAGAAAGTTTAACATGTATTTTTTGCTAAGAGAAATTGCTGTAATATCTCCAGAGTTTCCTTTTTGAAAGTTTTTTGTTTCCCTGCTGTACTTAACACGAGAGACATGTAAATAAACCAACCCCATATCTATAATTTAAAGAAGAGTGAGGAGCTATTTGCTGCTAGAATATAATGGGGAGTTATATTGTGCTTTTATTAATTAAAAAAAAATGTTTGTGTGAACAGAATACTCAATAAAAAAAAAAGACTTTGGCGTGTTTTGGTGGGGGGTAGATTAGATCAGATCGTCTAGATGCGGACAAAAGACGACTCGTTTTATGGGCTGGACATGCTGAAAAGAACTATTTGGAAAATTGAACATGAATTGTGGGGTGAAAAAAGGATTTAATATTATATATAAAGCAGATTTGTTCCAAAGTTACTTTGTAATGCTAAGCAACCATTGGAGTCTCTTTTCAGTTTGGAAACTTCTACTTCATAATAAAGGCAAATATGCTGAGAAATGAGACTAGCGACACAACTGTTTGTGTGTATAATGTGGGAGGGGTGTGCAGACTTTAATGAACAGCTGGGAAATACATCTTCCTTTTGTTGCAGTGTTATCACAATGTATTTCATGGTTGTTTTATAAACTACATTGGACAAGAGTTACATTCTTTTTGCTGTAGTCATCGTTCATCTTGTTTGGTTACTATAGCCAGTTACTATACGCCCCGCTCCACTCTATACTCAATGAGGCCGCAAGACTCATCTTCCTCTTATGCCGCTCCTCCTCTGCCTCCCCTCTCTGTCTTGCCTTACACTGGCTCACCCATCCCCTACATAATTCTTTTCAAACTCCTCACCCCCACTTACAAGGCTCTCCCAAGCTACTGCCCCTTATATCTCTAACCTCCTCTCCATTCACACTCCTGCCCGCTCTCTGCACTCGCCCAATGACCGCCGCCTCTCCTCCACTCTCATCACCACTTCCCACTCTAGAATCCAAGACTTCTCCCGTGGGGGCCCCCCTTCACTGGAACGACATCCCTCGCTCCATCCGTCTCCTAATCTCTGCTCCTTCAAACAAACACTCAAAACGCACCTGTTCCTCAAAGCCTACCAACATTCGGCTTAACCCCCTGATCTCTACTCGTTCTCCCCTCTCTCCGCCTGGCCCCCTTTTTCTCCCCCACACTTCAACTGCCTCTCCTTGTGCCTGTTTGTCCCCCCCCCCCCCCTTTAGGATGTAAGTTCATATAAGTAGGGCCCTCTTCCCTCTTGTTTACACTCCTGTTCTTTTAATCTGCCTCTACTGCATTCGCCTGCCAGAGTTTCTGAAGTATTGGTATTTTTTGTTTATTCTGTATTGTCTCTCCCTGTATAGTCTACTGTTTGTTCTGTGTACGGCGCTGTGGAAATCTTGTGGCGCATAACAAATAAATGATAATAATATAGCCAGAGATTAGCCGGCAATGCAACAAGTTGTGGCTCTAACAATCATTATGACCATTCCTTCACCCAGCCCTGACCAGGGTAGAAGAGCTACTTCAGCGAGCTGCAAACCTCTTGGTGTGCATGTGACGGCACCTGTTTTGTGTTTGTTCTTTTTTTTTTTTATAGAGACTTTATGTTTGCAAAAGTCAACGATAAACATCAGACAATGACGTAGGGAGTAGCATGAGGCATATGAACAGTCAGGCAATAAAACAATAAGCGTCTATCGTAAGAATTGAAGAGTCTAGGCATTGAGCCAATTTTTCCAAAGGCAGAGACGAGAAGCTTTGAAAGAATTTCGATAGTAGAGACCGAGAAAGAAAAAATAAAGAGACAGCAGAGAAGAAGGCTGATAAGAGCAGAAAGAGAAGGGGAGGCTCCAGGTGCAATGATGTTGAATAGTCATGTTAATAAAGGAATTTGGAAGTATGGAATGCACGGCGCTCACACTTTGTTAAATGATCTGGCTGTATTGATAATACACGTCATGTATTCTATTTTAGACGTGTACCATATTCTGCTAATGATTGCAGTTTTGGAGTGTGGGGTTGCTTTCAATCAGTGGCAATTTGACATAGGGCAGCAGAAACTATTCGACTAAACACCTTCATTTGATGTCTAGTAGAAGGTGGAATTTCAAGAGGTAGGAGGAAAAACCTGGTGGAGAAGGGGATGTCAATTTGCAGTAATTGTGACTCAAAGTTCCGAAGCTCCAGCCAGAATGGGGCAATGCCACCATATATGGAGGAAGGATCGCTTCATCAGACATCCTCTCCAGCAAGTGGTGGCCAAATCCAGGAAGAATTCAGTTTGGTTGGGACCAAGTACCATCGATATAGGAGTTGATACGCGGTTTCTTTTAATTTCACACTGATTGAGCTGGAGGCTGTACTGGTTCTTATTTCTTCCCAGTCTTTGCTATCTAGAGGACCTCCCAGGTCTTCCTCCCAAGCCCCTTCATGTGAGTTTTGCTCGCCTGTGTCAGGAACCCTAAGCTGGGTACAGAAGGGATATGAGACCTTTGGTAGAGGGCCGCCAAAGGGAAAGCGACTCAAAACAGGTCAATGGCCTAATACCTTGGCCTAATTTATAGGTAGACAAAGTTTTTTAGTTATAGGTACTGGAAAAGTGTGTGTTGGGAATATTAAAGTGTGCATTTAGGTCATTGAGTGAGGGGAAAGAAATGTCCCTGGCACTGTCATTGAGATAGCGGACACCTTTCCGCCTCCAAGGCTCTACAGATGACAGTGTACAGCGTGGTTGAAATTTAGGGTTGTCAAAGAGCGGAATGATTGGGCTAGGAGTAGGAACTAGCTTAAATTTTGCATTCATCTGGTCCCAGAGAGAAACCGAGTGAGCCACAATTGGGTGATGAGTAGCAGACTGTGGGGGCAAGGGCGAGGGAGCCACAGGAGAGAGGAGGTGGAGGAAATACCCAAATTCTCAGCTTCGATCGAGACCCAAATTCTGGAGGAGCCAGGAGAGTGGCATAAAACACATTGGGCAAGTTGCGTTGCTAAATAATAATGTTTAAAATTGGGAACCCCTAAGCCACCACTCTCTACTGATCTCTGTAGAACGACGCGCCAAACTAGGGCGTTTCTTGCGCCATATGAATTGTAATGTTGCAAAAATTTGAAGACATGTAGGGATACATACAGGCAAGGCTTGAAAAAGAAAGAATTCTGGGTAAAATATTCACTTTAATCGAGTTTATGTGCCCTATCCAGGAAATAAAATGTTGACTCTGGGTTTCTAGATCAGATTTTGACCTGGGAGAGCAGTTTTGAATAATTAGCTTGGAAAAGCTGACTGCATTGCTTAGTGATGTGTATACCTAAATATTTAATCTTTTTTTGGTGCCATTTGAAGGGGAATTGTTGGGTGAGGGATAATCTAATTCCATCCATGAGGTAAAAATCAATAATTTCAGTTTCACGATGAATAATTTTGTATCCTGAAATGCGGCTGTAAGTATTGATATCTGCAAGAATGGGGAGTCAAAGAAGCAGAAGGGTCCGAGAGTGTTAGGAGGACATCGTCAGCGTATAAAAGTTTTGTTTTTTTTTATGGTCGGACTTCCGAACTTTAATTGCGAGGATGGAATTATTGGAGCAAATTTCTGCGGCTAATGGCTCAATTAAAAGGGCAAATATTAGGGGTGAGAGAGGGCATCCTAGCCGTGTCCCATTAGAAATTGAGAAGGGAAAGGATGTGACTCCATTGGCCACCACTATTGCTATATGTGATTGGTATAAGGCTAATAGACCATCTAAAAATTTACCGGTAAAACCCATTGACCTCAAGACTCTAGAAGGTGTCTGAAATACGGTTGAAAGTTTTTTCAGCGTCGGGTGCCATGATTAATGATAGCAGTTTACAGCAATAACTAGAGTGTATGAGGTCAATGGCATATCTGGTGTTGTCTAGGGCCTGACGGCCAGGTATAAACCCAACCTGTTCCGAGTGGACCAGGTAAGGGAGGAGAGTGTTCAATCGATTGGCTAAAAAATTTTCAAAAATTTTAAGGTCTACGTTTAGTAACAAAATAGACCTGTAATGGAGAAGGAAGTAGGATCTCTATCTGGTTTTGGTATGACAACGATAGTGGCCAAGGTCATCGTCTCATCAAAAGCGGAACCAGTCAAGATTTTATTAAGTGTCGTGATGGGCAAGGTCCTTAGCAAGTTTTTTGTAATATCGTGGAGTGAGGCCATCAGGACCTGGGGTAGAAGATGATTTCAGCAACTTAAGATCGTTTCTGTCTGAGTGATATCTGCGTTCAACAAGGTGAAGTCGGTGTTGGAAAGGTGCTGGAACGGAAGAGAGGGTAAAAAAGATGTCTTCTCATCAAGAGTATCAGCAGAAGCTGAGGCTCCAGGGAGATTATATAGTGCTTTATAATAGTCATGAAATTCTTGAGCAATCTGCATTGGGTCATACACTGGCTGAGAATTAAGGGCTGTTTTTAAGTTTAGTAATTCGTCCTTGAGCTGTTTCCTAGTTTCTTGGCGAGTATCGAGTTGGCATTGTCAGCCTTATCATAGTATTGCTGGTGTAATTTTTTGAGGGTGTTTTCTGCCCTGCGAGAATTGCGTTTAGCTTGCAATTTAATGTGGTAATCTTTGTTAGAAGTGTCGCAGATGGGTGTAAATTATGTTGGGTAAACTAGGAGGTTAATTTAGTCTCAAGGGAGAGAATCTCTTGAGATGCCATTTTTTTAAGGCTTTACTTATCATTTTACCTATAATGGTAGCCTTATGGGCTTCCCAAAGGATGCCTGGTGCAATTTCATCTGAGGTGTTAAATTTGAAATATTCTGTGAGGGCATCCATAATCTCATGACAGGTTGCTGAGACAACAGAAGAGAGTCATCGAGACGCCTTCAACGAGATTGTGGAGCTAGGGTATAGGCGGGAAGGGGAAAGTAGGGTAAGAGAGAAATACATTCAATCTAATAAGAGACATATATTGTCAAACTGTGACCATTATAGCCTTGCCGGATATACAGTAATTTGCCTATATTTTTGCTTTCTTAAGGGAATATAATATGTGGGCGAGGGTAAACAGAGAATGTGCAGTAGAAGGCAATAGTCACTGAGAAAATTTGGTAAAAACAATAACCTCAGCAACAAGGGACATTAGGTTCATCGTGTCCACGAAAGAATATGGATACTTTAGGGAGCTCTCGAACTTTGTCAATCAGTGCGGTGTAGTGGGTATTCTTGCAGATCGACGTTCCACCGTTGTCCAGTCAGAAGCCGGTGCCAAATCTCTGGGAGGTCTTGAAGAATTGTTGCGGGTTGTTAACAGGGCCGCTTCCCGAAGAATATTGAGCTTGGAGAGAATGTCTTTTCCTTGATCTAAGGATAGGGGACAGAATTCCCCGTGAACACTTGTAGTTAAAATAAAAAACCCCATGGGTAATGAAAGTTATGTTGACGAAGTATCCGTGTCACCGGTTGGAGGTCTCTATGTTACTGGATAGTGGAGGGGGCCAAATTTTAAAATATTTGAAGTTGCATATCTTGAAAATTGAATGTGTCTATAGATCTAATTGCATTAAGCAGTTTTTCTTTCGTTTGGTAGCAATAAAGGCCCACTATGATGTCTCGCGGCCTCTGGTCAGTCACTGGTTTAGCTCTAAGGGCTTGGTGAGCTCTATCCAACAGAAATCCTGTCTGGGAGGCCTGGGAGTAGGCGCTTTAAGAGGCCGAAGAGGAAGTCAGACAGAGAAGAGTTTGTCACAGACTGGTACATGACAAATCCTCAGAATATTCTTCTTGTTTTCTTTTACAGACTTCATCTCAGTACGAAGCAGTGCTAGTTCTCGCTCAAAGATCACCTAAGCACAACAAATATAATCAGTTTTCAATTCAAGTGTGTCAGTCCTAGTACTGAGAGCTGCTATTTCTGATTCAAATTTGATAATCGCTTTCTTAAGTTCTTGCTGGAAAGTAAGTTTAACGTCATGTGCTAGGTTAAATCACAGCTATCACAGCTGATTGAACTGAAGGGTCTATGTCCGTGTCCAATGGGGAAACAGAACTTGAAGAGCGAGGGGATCAACTGGTGATGAAGAAGTCGCCAATTTCTTACAGACAGCTGTAAATATGGAGGCTGTTCCTCCTGCAGTATGCCTTATATTTTTAGTGGCCATATTGGCTGAAACTTTTTTGTAAGATTTAAAGTCTGTGGTAGCTCTTCGTTATTTATCTTTATGTATTTGTCTTGTCTCTACTAACTTCCTCTATCAGTGCGGTGGAAAAATTAAGAGGAGGGGGGAAATGAAGAAGGGGGACTGGTCACATATGTAGAAAAGGGGTTAAAGCACTCAAATCAAAGGCATCATGGCCCCTCAGGATCAGGGGCTTACTGGAGGTCTACATCCAATTGCCCGATTTGGAGCTACAGGGATATAAGTCACAACATTATTGTGCTGCAAGGATTGACAGGAAACGAACAGCAAATGTAATGTGAGGAAACTGCAGTATTAGTAAATGACCACTGGGTGACAGCAGAGTCCACTCAGAAAATATTGTGCGCGAACTGGTCAGGTCAATCAGATTGCTAAATTGGGTAGAGGGAAAGGACAACAAATTGAAGAATGGTACTCACTGTACAATGGCCCCACAGTAGCAGAAAACATCCACTAGATGGCAGCAGAGTTCAGATAGAAGTTACAGAGAGCACTCTGATCGAGTCAGTCTAATTGCTAGGTTAGGTATTATTATTATTATTATTATTATTTATTTGTTGGGCTCCACAAGGTTTCGCAGCACCGTACATAGTACAAACAGTAGACCGTACAGGGTTAAACAGTACAGAACGATAAGCACAAAGTACCAATGCTTCAGTAACTCCAGGACAGCCATAAGGAGTAAGGACAGAGCAGAAGAACAGGTATGGAGACACGGGGGGAGAGGGGCCCTGCTCATAAGAGCTTACATCCTAAGGGAGGGTGGACAAATCAGACACGAGAGGGAGCTGGTGATGCCAGGGGAGTGAGGGAATAGCGAGCAGAGTAGATGAGGGGTTAAGTGGACGGTTGATAAGCTTTGAGGAACAGGTGAATTTTAAGTGCTCGTTTGAAGGAGCACAGATTGGGAGCGAGACGGATGGAATGAGGGAGGTCGTTCCAGTGCAGGGGAGCAGCTCGGGCGAAGTCTTGGATGAGTCTAGGTAGAGGCACGGGGATATAAATGCTGTTGTAGCACGGTTACAGACTTGGTACAAATGAATATTTGGGCACAGAAAATGGAGACAAAATGATAGCTGATTTCTCTCCCCACTGTTATTGACAGGTCAGTCCAATAATAATGCACGGTACTTTACTGTGTAAAGTGCTTGCAAATCAGGTCTCCAGGGACCTCAGGGCAAGACAATGCAACCACCGATACTTGGTAGTATTGTGATGTAACGCCTGCGGGGGAACGGAACAGACGCACACGGATGTCTTACCTTCTAAAAGATGACCGCCAACCGTCCATTTAGGATTCTTCCCAGCCGCTCTCCGTCTCTGCACTGTATCCAGTGAGGGTCTGACTCCTGGACCCTCCAGAGGACTACACTAAAGGCAACAGGTGAGTACAAATAACAAGCGGTTCAATATGTCACTTGCAAGTGACCACCTTACCAATGGCCACCGGCTACTTACCTGGATACGGATCAATACCACTCTTACCTGCTCTAGGCCATCCGTGGGCCTCCGCCCACGGCTTGAACCCTGGCTGTTAAGCCCGCTTTGTCTTGGCGCTCAGGACTTTAGGTGCCCTTTCGGATGGGTAAAGGGGCCTTATATGCCACTCTCAGCAACTTAAACATTGAATTGTCATGGAACCAAGTGTCCCCTACACTACCAAAGACCTGGCATCCTGCCAAAACAAGGCCTACCGCCTGCTGTCAACTATAGGGGCCTACTGTCCCTCTAACCACAAGGACCTAATGTCCTTCTAACAGTCAGGGCTGCAGCCCTGCTACACTATCAGGAGTCTCACGCCCCACTGTGCCTCTCTACACCTCTGGGCCTGGTGCCCTGCCTATGCTCAAGTGCCTTGCGCCCTATTCAAACTCACGGGCTCTTGCGCCCCCTCTACTTCTAAGGGCTTTGTGCCCAAGTAGCTGCCTATTGGGCCTTGTGCCCAAATAACTACCTATTGGGCCTTGTAACTACTACTTGGGCCCCCTCCCTAACTATGTGACCTATGGGTCTACTGCCCAAAGAAACCCTGCCTATGCCGTAACTGCGCCAGGGCCTTGTGCCCACTACTTGTGCCACGGGCCTAGTGCCTGAATTGCGCCCAGGGGCCTTGTGCCTGACCTAACCAAATTATTTTATACTCACCTGCTATGCGCAGGATACTATGCTTGCACTGGCGTCTTTGGATCTTCCAGACCCTCCAGCTGGCGGCACCGCTTCTCGCCTTCGGCGCTCAGGTCCACGCTGTCTTCTTGGCGGGGGTGCTCTCAGCTCTTACAAGGGCTCCCCACCGGTGAACCCTTCTTTTACATGATCCCGGCGTCTTCTGCATTCTTACCGGCGAGCTTCCTCCAGTGTCTTTCTTGTTTGATTCGCCATCCTCTTCTCGTGGCAGGGTAGCTCCCAGCCCTTACAAGGGCTTCCAGCCACTTCCGCTGGTGTCTCCTTTTTCACCGCTGGACATCCCACGACTTCCTCTTCTGTTTGCTCCGCCGGCGTACTGAACTTAAAATGGCCACGCCCGGTGGCTTACATATCCGCCGGCAAGCTGACGTAATTCGGCATAGCCGCAGGCCCTGGTTGGCTCACCACGGTGCCAACAATTCAAACGGCCGGTGATGAGCCAGGATTGGCTCACCTATCCGGCCGTCAAATTGGCCAGCAGGGGAAGGAGAGCCCTGATTGGCTCACTCGCCCTCTGCTGCCGTAACCTTGTTGGATGTAATTGTCAACATTTTAAAAATAATTAGCAGCTCTTCCAACACACCCATGAGGTGGCTGCCCAGTGTCGTTTTTGTTTTATATTAAATGTTATCCAAATCCATCCAATAGAAGGCCTAGAACAGGCTCCCTGGGTCAAACTTCTGGCCTGCGTTCACCAACGGGAGGTCTGACCTGGACCTCAACCCCCCTAATGTGTCTTCTGGGATGCAATGTCACCAGTCTTTTGAAATTTTCTTCTAAACTCATCCAGTGTAAGGCTCAGAACAGTCTCCGTGGGTCAAAGTTCTGGCCAGTGTACACCAAACGGGAGGTGTGACCGGGTCCATTAACCCTTTAAAATCTGACCGGGATCCAACTGGGCCACCTCACATTTGTTTCATCCAAATCGGTACAGGCGTGTTGAAGATATTCGCCTACAAACAAACAAACTTCTTTTATAGATATATATACAGTACTGTACAAAATTTTAGGCAGGTGTGGAAATATGCTGCAAATTGAGAATTCTTTCAAAAATAGAATTGTTAATAGTATATTTTTATCAATTAACAAAATGCAAAGTCAGTGAACAGAGAAATCTAAATCAAATCAATATTTGGTGTGAGCACCCTTTGCCTTCAAAACAGCATCACATTCTTCTAGGTACACTTGCACACAGTTTTTGAAGGACCTCAGAGTGGAAGTTGTTCCAAACATCTTGGAGAACTAACCAGAGATCTTCTGTGGATGTAGGCTTACTCAATTCCTTCTGTCTCTTCATGGAATCCCAGACAGACTCGATGTTGTTGAGATTAGGGCTCTGTTGGGGACATATCATCATTTCCAAGACTCCTTGTTCTTCTTTACGATGAAGATAGTTCTGAATGGCTGTATGTTTGTGGTCTTTGTCCTGCTGCTGATTAAATTTGGAGCCAACCAGACACCTCCGTGATGTTATTGCATGATGGATAAGTACCTGTATTTCTCAGCATTGAGGACACCATTAAGCCTAACCAAATCCCCAACTCCATTTGTTGAAATGCAGCCCTAAACTTGCAAGTAACCTCCACCATGCTTCACTGTTGCTGCAGGCACTCATTCGCAATTCATAATTGTATATTCGCCACTAGAGCAGAGGGTTTGGCCCAATTCCATGCTAAAAAGGGCCACAGTGTTCCAGATGATATGGATGGCCAGTCTATGATCTTGTGCAGACCTCAGGGCTCTAAGGTTGAAACCCAATAACAAAGTGGAGTGCGGTAGACTTGTTTTGGTTGCCAATCATCTGTTTGCAACAGTGTAGGACTACCACAAACGAAATAAAGACCCAACATCAGGACATCATCTGAAGCATTTATGGGAACCAAATCGAGGAACGATCCTACATAAATTTTCTAGGTTTGTTCTTTTGTGAGAGCGTAGAGGTTAGTCTGGGGATGGGAATTGCAGAACAGGAAAGAATCTGCAGTAAAATAAGGTCAAGTGGTGAGATTCATATTACCTAATACTGTAGAAAAAAAAATCGCAAACACCACTTACATAAGAGCCTCCAGCTCCCTTCTGCCTTATGCCTTGTTAGGCCTTTTCTCTGCTTTATGTCCCACCAAGCTTCACCCATGGCCCAGCTTTTAATGAATGCAAGGGTAAGGCTCGACAGGCTATGAAGGGGAGACTGAACCTGATAATATTTGCCCAGAGCGGCTGACTTCTCCATCACATGACCACCTCCGCTTCATGTGGTCTACACAGAAGGCATAGAGGTCATGCCAGAAACACATTCAAAATCAGAGGAGAAGTCGTGGACTCTGCAGAGCGGAGAGCAAGATAAGGAATTTTTAGGCAGCGTTGTATTAATCATTGGATTAGTGTTGTGTCACTGGTTCTCCCACTGAAAGTTTAGTTGTTTATTTCAGCTAAGTTTTTTGTGTATTCTGAGGTACATGGTGAACTTGAGAGGTGAGTGGGAAATTGCAGGGTATTTTATGAGATGTGTTTGAGGCTAAAGGACATATGGGGTGTTTTGGGGTAAATTTATATGTTTCACATTCATTCTGCAAAACTTTTGTTCTGCCACATCCCAAAGGCGCTGTATTGGATTGAGACATGGTGACTGTGGAGGCCATTAGAGTACATGGAACTCATTGTCATGCTTGTGGAACCAGTTTGAGATGACATGTGGTTTATGACATATCCTGCTGGAAGTAGCCATTAGAAAATGGGTAGACTGTGGTCATAAAAGGATGCACATGGTCAACAAAAATCTCTAGTTGGCTTTGGTAACAATATTCCCTTTGTTTACATATCGACAATGATGCAAACAATCTTCTGTCCAGATATAAGTATTAATTGAGTGTGAACGCAGTGCCATTGCAGTAGGTTTAGCAGCTGTCGCAAACCAATACTATAACAGGGGCCTATGACGGTCCAGCTGCTGTAATGGTCACCAGTTCCATCAGTAGGTCAGTCACTATAGCTAGGCTAGTTGTGATCTTCGCCTTTAGCAGCACCCTTTTCCTTAGAACTCAATGTGTTCACAAGTGCCGCCAGGTCTTGTACAGTATAGCTAACTACTTACCAACAGAAGCTGTGCAAGGTCATGTAGGCCAGGTCAAGCAGAATGGACAAAGTGCTACAAAATCAGCAGTCTAAAATCAAGGACAAAACAGGCACAATGGTTAGAGCAGGATGCAAGAAGCTTGGGATCAGCTGTAAGTGCCACTAAGAAAGCAGCAGACAGGCAAGGAACTTACAACAGTGACAGTTATATGCTTTGTGGGCTCACTGTACGCATATCAGACAGATATGACAGGGGAGAGGCATTAGGAGACAGTCAAGACGCAAGGGTCAGGGGCCATACAGACTAGAGGGACTTTTTATAGAGCCATCAGAAAGACAAACAGCATAGGTGAAATATATATGCATAACATACATGTGGTCTATGGGTGTGGGTGTTATTAGTGGTAGGGGTATGTGAGGGATAATCCAGTTTATATTTTGACCCAGCACCCAGAGGTCATTATCTAAACCACCATGTAAGCATCCCATGCACTGAAGATTCTCACTATACTCCTGTAACTCTTTAAAACATCAGCCAACTGTAGAATTTAGAAAATAATCTGACATTCTTAACAAAGACTCTTGATTGGATTTGGCTAATCACAGCAGATTACTCAAAACCTCCCCCAAGAACACAGACTGAATTTTCACATAGTTCTGTGAGTCCTTTTTGGGAAACTGGCTAGTCAAAAAAAGAAATGTTTAATTTTATTAGTTATAAATGCTATATAAGAATAATAAGCACAGCATATAACAATTATTTTGTATAAGTCTCACCTCTTCTCAAACGCAGTACCTCCACTTGTGTGATATTATGTCTTTGGGGTTGGAGTTCTTGATGAGGGCTGCCAGGGGTTGACTTTGGAAGCCCCGTGTCTGGCTCAAAGCAAGTGAGTGGTGATGGCTCTTGCCAGATGAAAAGTGAAAAGCCACTTGGCATGTTTATTAATTGGCCTGACCACTGGAAGGCCAGTAAATCAATGGACAACGAATGGGAAAAAGGGAACTCAGATAATGTAAAATGTGCTAACGGACTGTAACAGAACATACAAAGTTGTTTACAAAATTACAATAATATCAATTTGGCACAGAAGATTAACATGATAAGCGCAGTTGCATGACACTCATCAACGATCAGCCGAAAAATTGACGACAAAATGTATCAACTGTTGAGTGTTCAGCATGTAACCGGTATCAATACAGTATTAAAGTCTGCCACATTCAGTGTGTAACCACTGGGACCTAGGGTTGGGCCCAGCAAGACATTAATTACATCTGTCTTTCTCTCTTAGAGAAGATGTGGAGGAACTAGACTCAATAATAATAGTGACAATAAAATATGAAGAAGATGGGGTGAGTTGGCCCAGCAACAAACAATAATGGCCACAAATATGTGCAGAAGATGAAGGGGGCTGTATTCCTGACTGTCTTAAACAATTCAAGGCCAGATATCTAGTTGAGATGGGCCGCTGTACTGGTGGTCGGGCCGCTGTACTGGTGGTCAGCCCGGTGTATGGTGAGGTTTAGTGGGTTAGTCATGAATACTGACCAGTTCTGGATACCTGGTGGGCAATTGAAGTATAGATCAAAGGCCGTGATAGGTCCACAATAGCTGTCCTTACAAGATCAAATTGTAGCAGTTGTAGCAAATGTAATCACCTGGAAAAACTGTAACAAATCAGGATTCCCTGGACAGTATCTGGAATTCCTCTATACAGACGTGGAACAGACCTGGGGGCAAAATGTATTCAATGGATCCGTGAAAACTCAGATATTCGGCAATTGTGACGGCCATATTTAAAACGGCAATTTTATTAAAGGCATAACCCGTCAAATTTGACCATCAGAATCGCCAAATATCGGCAATTTGACGGATCCGCTGCCTAATACATTTACCCCTTGGCCTCCCTCTGGCCATCTGAATGGGATATGTACCAGATCTTTACTCCCTCTGGACACCTGAACCAGATCCAGACTGATTCAGGGCACCTTGGCTGTATCTGGACTCTCTCTGGACACCTGCGCTATATCTGGACTCTCTCTGGACACCTTGGTTGTATCTGAACACCTGGGCTGCATCTGGAACCCCTCTGGACACCTGAACCAGATCCAGACTGATTCAGGGCACCTTGGCTGTATCTGGACTCTCTCTGGACACCTGCGCTATATCTGGACTCTCTCTGGACACCTTGGTTGTATGTGAACACCTGGGCTGGATCTGGAACCCCTCTGGACACCTGTACCAGATCCAGACTGATTCAGGGCACCTAGGCTGTATCTGGACTCTCTCTGGCCACCTGCGCTATATCTGGACTCTCTCTGGACACCTTGGTTGTATCTGAACACCTGGGCTGGATCTGGACACCTGAACCAGATCCAGACTGATTCAGGGCACCTTGGCTGTATCTGGACTCTATCTGGACACCTGGGCTATATCTGGACTCTCTCTGGACACCTTGGCTGTATCTGAACACCTGGGCTGGATTTGGAACACCTCTGGACACCAGGACCAGATTTCTCTGGCAGTAACAACACTCTCTCTGGTACTGGCAGCTTGTTGGACAGCTTTCTCTATTGGACTGACAGCTCGTACATGCTGGAAGTGGTAGTTCCCTGCTCCTGTGGAAGCATTGCCCCCAGCCAGCTGAGAACTCCTGGGACCCAACCCTCTGACCCAAACCCCTGAATATATGAGCGCTGGATCTGGGGGTTACATTTATACGCATTATGTTATTTTGGAAAAGTTGGAGTTTTTCAAGTTCTCTCAAGGTTTATAATTATACACATATATTAGAAAATATTACAGACAAATCTGCTTTCTTGCACAGTTTTGACTGATAAATTGTGGTCAAATGTGTATTTATTTTTGGAAACTGTGCCTTTCCTTTCTGTTCTTGAAAAAAACTTGGTGGTCAATTTAATCAGTTGTGAAACTGGTAGTGCATGTAGCCAGGTCCGATTGCAAATGCGTTCAACAGTTACTATGTAATTACCATTAAAAAACATTAAGAAAAGTAAACACACAGTTATTTACAATACATAAGTTTGAGTAAACTATAATTATTAACAAAAATGATAATCATTTTTGAAAATAGCCACTGAGATGTTTAGATTTTTGAATAATCAAAGGTTGTTTCATGATAGGCAAATACAAATTAATTAATTCATTAGAGAACAATCTAACTGTAAGCCTACAATGCCAGTGTTACATACTATTACAAAGAAATAGTAACATGCATAGTACATTCTTAAACTTTAGCCTACTTTATAAAACTAAAGGCATTCACAGTAAAAAAATACATTGAATACAAAGAAGTATCATGTACAACAAAACAACAGATATATAACAATGGATCTGTCTACTTTGCAGATGTTACAGACTCTTGGCAAACATTTATTATAGATAACACACATCTGGTGTCTCAGAAACCAAAATTTAGTCTAAATATAGTCTTATGCCAGGACTGCTATGATCTCTGACCCGTGGTCAGGACACTGTACGGCCAATGGTAGGTATATGGCGGTATAGAGGACATAGTATAAAATTGGCTGTGCCATGGAGGTATATGGTGGTAGGTATATGGTGGCATACAAGACATAGTATAAAATTGGCTGTGCCATGGAGGTATATGGTGGTATAAAGGACATAGTATAGAATTGACTGTGCTATGGAAGTATACGGTGGTATAAAGGACATAGTATATGATTGGCTGTGCCATGGAGGTATATGGTGGTGTAGAGGACATAGTATGGAACTGGCTATGCCATGGAGGTATATGGTGGTAGGTATATGGTGGCATAGAAGACATAGTATAAAATTGGCTGTGCCATGGAGGTATATGGTGGTAGGTATATGGTGGCATACAAGACATAGTATAAAATTGGCTGTGCCATGGAGGTATATGGTGGTAGGTATATGGTGGTATAGAGGACATAGTATAGAATTGACTGTGCTATGGAAGTATATGTTGGTATAAAGGACATAGTATATGATTGGCTGTGCCATGGAGGTATATGGTGGTGTAGAGGACATAGTATGGAACTGGCTATGCCATGGAGGTATATGGTGGTAGGTATATGGTGGCATAGAAGACATAGTATAAAATTGGCTGTGCCATGGAGGTATATGGTGGTGTAGAGAACATAGTATGGAACTGGCTATGTCATGGAGGTATATGGTGGTGTAGAGGACATAATATGGAACTGGCTGTGCCATGGAAGTATATGGTGGTATAAAGGAAATAGTATAGAATTGGCTGTGCCATGGAGGTATATGGTGGTATAAAGGACATAGTATATGATTGGCTGTGCCCTGGAGGTATATGGTGGTGTAGAGGACATAGTATGGAACTGGCTATGCCATGGAGGTATATGGTGGTGTAGAGGACATAGTATGGAACTGGCTGTGCCATGGAAGTATATGGTGGTATAAAGGAAATAGTATATGATTGGCTGTGCCCTGGAGGTATATGGTGGTGTAGAGGACATAGTATGGAACTGGCTATGCCATGGGGGTATATGGTGGTGTAGAGGACATAGTATGGAACTGGCTATGCCATGGAGGTATATGGTGGTGTAGAGGACATAGTATGGAACTGGCTATGCCATGGAGCTGTATGGTGGTGTAGAGGACATAGTATGGAACTGGCTGTGCCATGGAAGTATATGGTGGTATAAAGGAAATAGCATAGAATTGGCTGTGCCATGAAGGTATATGGTGCTATAGAGGACATAGTGTATGATTGGCTGTGCCATGGAGGTATATGGTGCTATAGAGGACATAGAATAGAATTGGCTGTGCCATGGAGTTATATGGTGGTATAGAGGACATAGTATAGAATTGGCTGTGCCATGGAGGTATATGGTGGTATATAGGACATAGTATATGATTGGCTTTGCCATGGAAGTATATGGTGGTATAGATGACATAGTATAGAATTGGCTGTGCCATGGAGTTATATGGTGGTATAGAGGACATAGTATAGAATTGGCTGTGCCATGGAGGTATATGGTGGTATAACATCTCCTCTCTTGTCTCAAAATATCTCCCAACTCGGCAACTCCGTTCTGCAAAAGATCTGCGTCTCTCATCCACCCTCATTACATCCTCCCATTCCCGGTTACAGGACTTTTTTCGGGCTGCACCCACTCTATGGAACTCTCTCCCTCGCACAATAAGACTCTCCTCTGTTCTACAAACTTTCAAGCGTTCTCTGAAAACCTACCTATTCAGACAAGCGTATAATATTCCTCAACCACCATCTTAACCTCACTACCTTTAGCCTGTTACACAATTTCACACAAGACAACTACCCCCGGACCAACATTATTGTGTGACAGGATCATTTAGCTTATGAGTCACCCTACCTTTGCAGTCTGGCTGGGCCAAGATGCAAAATGTATACTTAACCTCTTGTGTCAATCTCCCATTGTCCCATAGATTGTAAGCTTGCGAGCAGGGCCTTCTCACCTCTTTGTCTGTTTTACCCAGTTTGTTTATTAGTTTATTACGTTTGTCCCCAATTGTAAAGCGCTACGGAATATGTTGGCGCTATATAAATAACTGATGATGATGATGATGATAGTATATGATTGGCTTTGCCATGGAGGTATATGGTGGTATAGATGACATAGTATGGAACTGGCTGTGCAATGGAGATATATGGTGGTATTGAGGACATAGTATAGAATTGGCTGTGCCCTGGAGGTATATGGTGATATAGAGGACATAGTATAGAATTGGCTGTGCCCTGGAGGTATATGGTGGTATAGAGGACATAGTATAGAATTGGCTGTGCCATGGAGGTATATGGTGGTATAGAGGACATAGTATAGAATTGGCTTTGCCATGGAGGTATATGATGGTATAAAGGAAATAGCATAGAATTGGCTGTGCCATGAAGGTATATGGTGCTATAGAGGACATAGTATAGAATTGGCTGTGCCCTGGAGGTATATGGTGGTATAGAGGACATAGTATAGAATTGGCTGTGCCCTGGAGGTATATGGTAATATAGAGGACATAGTATAGAATTGGCTGTGCCATGGAGGTATATGGTGGTATATAGGACATAGTATATGATTGGCTGTGCCATGGAAGTATATGGTGGTATAGATGACATAGTATAGAATTGGCTGTGCCATGGAGTTATATGGTGGTATAGAGGACATAGTATGGAACTGGCTGTGCAATGGAGATATATGGTGGTATATAGGACATAGTATATGATTGGCTGTGCCATGGAAGTATATGGTGGTATAGATGACATAGTATAGAATTGGCTATGCCATGGAGTTATATGGTGGTATAGAGGACATTGTATGGAACTGGCTGTGCAATGGAGATATATGGTGGTATAGAGGACAAAGTATAGAATTGGCTGTGCCCTGGAGGTATATGGTGGTGTAGAGGACATAGTATGGAACTGGCTGTGCCATGGAAGTATATGGTGGTATAAAGGAAATAGCATAGAATTGGCTGTGCCATGAAAGTATATGGTGCTATAGAGGACATAGTATATGATTGGCTGTGCCATGGAGGTATATGGTGCTATAGAGGACATAGTATATGATTGGCTGTGACATGGAGGTATATGGTGGTGTAGAGGACATAGTATGGAACTGGCTGTGCCATGGAGGTATATGGTGGTAGGTATATGGTGGCATAGAAGACATAGTATAAAATTGGCTGTGCCATGGAGGTATATAGTGGTATAGATGACATAGTATAGAATTGGCTGTGTAATGGAGATATATGGGGGTATAGAGGACATAGTATATAATTGGCTGTGCCATGGAAGTATATGGTGGTATAAAGGACATAGTATATGATTGGCTGTGCCATGGAGGTATATGGTGGTGTAGAGAACATAGTATGGAACTGGCTATGTCATGGAGGTATATGGTGGTGTAGAGGACATAATATGGAACTGGCTGTGCCATGGAAGTATATGGTGGTATAAAGGAAATAGTATAGAATTGGCTGTGCCATGGAGGTATATGGTGGTATAAAGGACATAGTATATGATTGGCTGTGCCCTGGAGGTATATGGTGGTGTAGAGGACATAGTATGGAACTGGCTGTGCCATGGAAGTATATGGTGGTATAAAGGAAATAGTATATGATTGGCTGTGCCCTGGAGGTATATGGTGGTGTAGAGGACATAGTATGGAACTGGCTATGCAATGGAGGTATATGGTGGTGTAGAGGACATAGTATGGAACTGGCTATGCCATGGAGGTATATGGTGGTGTAGAGGACATAGTATGGAACTGGCTGTGCCATGGAAGTATATGGTGGTATAAAGGAAATAGCATAGAATTGGCTGTGCCATGGAGGTATATGGTGGTATAGAGAGCATAGTATAGAACTGGCTGTGCCATGGAGGTATATGGTGGTATAGAGGACATAGTATATGATTGGCTGTGCCATGGATATATATGGTGCTATAGAGGACATAGTATAGAATTGGCTGTGCCATGAAGGTATATGGTGCTATAGAGGACATAGTATAGAATTGGCTGTGCCATGGAGGTATATGGTGGTATATAGGACATAGTATATGATTGGCTGTGCCCTGGAGGTATATGGTGGTGTAGAGGACATAGTATGGAACTGGCTGTGCCATGGAAGTATATGGTGGTATAAAGGAAATAGTATATGATTGGCTGTGCCCTGGAGGTATATGGTGGTGTAGAGGACATAGTATGGAACTGGCTATGCCATGGAGGTATATGGTGGTGTAGAGGACATAGTATGGAACTGGCTGTGCCATGGGTCACAGAGGGCTATTCAAAATGGCAAAACATCACCTATATATTATATGTTACTACACTGCATGTACAAGTAGAAGTTAGCAGTCACAAAGTTTTATGCTAGATGATATCTGGATCTGAAGGGAATTATATCTGAACAGTGAAATTAAACAAAAAAAGGAAAACCAATGAAGCAGGGAGACCTGCAAAATAATCCAAAAAACAGACTAAATAGAAATCTCTATATGACTGGAAGGGTAGAGTTAGGACTACTTAAGAATGTTCATGCTTTGGCCCAATCTGTAGCAGGGACTGTTCGATTTTTGGCGATAGTGGCAGATGTAACTGGTCGGGGTATACATGCAAGCTCTAACTTGTTGAGGAAGGTCTGAGCTTGTTCTGGGGTTTTGCCTTCATGAGTAACAAGAAGTTGGAAAGGGAATACCCATTTTTTTGAATACTATACCTTTTGAGAGACTTGGTGATGTTACTCTGCTTTTGTCTTTTTCTCAGAGTTGTTGGGGGCCACATTTTGGAAGCTCTGAAGCCTGTCTCCCGAGTATGATGGAGTTGGGACATTTCTGGCCACCAACATTATCTATTCTTTGATTTTTTATGGAATGAAAGATGTTCCTTACTGGTTGTACAGGAGATGGATTCTGGCATAGCACTCAGTGTGCCTCGTCTACTCGAAGATCTTCCTTGGAAACATCTGGTAACGTTTGTTGGAAAAGACCTCAGTATTTAGGGAGGGTATTATTGATTGCAGATTCAAATTCACATTCTGAATCTGATTATTGTTCATACTGGAGCAGTTTTCTATGTGTTCCTTGAGAGGGGGGGGGGGGGGACCAGAACTATTGTTGTGTTAAACTTGTTAAACCAGCTCCATCTAATGCTATCAAAAGATATTTCAGCTGTAACCATTCAAAATGGAGTCTCTCTGGCTAACAGGAGCACAGACCCAGGGTGGAAATGTGAGTGCGTCCTCAAGTTAGAAGTACAGCTGGGTTTGCAGGAGGAGGAAAAGTCTGAAGAGGTGCACTGTGCAAAAGTGTGAGCTTCATATCAAATTCCAAACTCCAACCACTTTAGATGCACTGCTTTCACTGAATTAAACATTTCAGTCTTTCTCTTAAAATACTGCTTGGTTTTGCTTCATTTATCACTTAAGTCAATCGGGAGTGAGATGCCATCCGAAATGCATTTATTATATTGTGTGCTTGAAGCATTTTTTTTACATTGAGCAAAGTATGCCTACATTGAGTTTCTCCACTGCAGTGCAACTGTAAGGTTTGTATTGCGCCCCATTAAATCTATAAGATGAGGCTCGATCTTCACCAGTTCAGAGCTGGGACAAAATTCAAGTGTTTTTGTAGAATGAAAATGAGTGAGTTCTGCAATGCATGGAACACCCCTAACATTGCATCCTCTACACCATACATGCCAACTTTTAAGATTCCCCCCCCCCCCCCCCCCCCCGGGAGATCCGGGGGAGAAGTCATGTGACATGGGGTAGGTGGAGTCCGTGGTGACATTGTCCAGTCACCATAGCCCCGCCCACACTAGAAAAAGCCGAAATTCACTGCAGTGAATTTCGGCAAATGCGGGAGCTTTGCCTACTCTTCCGGAAGTCCGTGAGGACTCCCCGAAATTCGGGAGCCTCCCGGGAATTCTGGGAGAGTAGGCAAGTATGCTTTACTCCTATGTATCTCTTTTCAATGACCACAAAATGAATTCTCATTCCTGCACTGCTCTGTAAAACTAGGTGTAGTACAATTGAGCCTACTCCTTACATTGCTATGAATGCCCCTGCTCCACCCAACTCCTCCCATCGCTCATGTAACCTTCCGCAATCTCGGTTATCTTGCTCCACAAACCCATGCGCTTTGGTTGAAAATAGTTGCCCCTTCACACATCGAGCCACTGTAACCTGAAAAAGGGCTGAACACAAATAAAAATTATACAAATAATCAAAGAAAGAGACATCAATCTGTAATAACATATCAGCAATTTTTAACAAGGCAGCTTATGTTAAGGGGGTGAGGACTTTCCAGATTGATATACGTGGTGGAATATTTAAGTGGTGAACATTCCACCAAAGGAAACTCCAGTTTGGAAAAGAACGTTACCTTTAATATTTATTTATTAATACAAAGAAAATAGGTTATACATGTGCTACAATTGCAATATAAGCATCATATTCACATTTGACTGATGTTTTATTTATTGTAAACAATGTACATGTATCATCCAAAGCATTAAGCAGTTGTCGCGCATATATCTGCAGATGACAGGCTTATATGTAATTGTCACCCTGTGCTACTTCTTTCTCCTAAGGAAAACAGCAAGCAACATTTGAGAAAACATGTCTGAAAAATGGTGCAAAGATGTTGTAGCCAACAGCAGCCAATCAAAGTACTACACTGCCTTAGCAAAATGACAGAATCTGATTGGTTGCTATGGGAAACGCTTTTTCCCATTGTTTTCAGAACTGTTCAAAAAAGATCTTCTCTGGGAAGAGATGATGCAGGGAACCAGCTAATCGTGGAACAGTTACAATTATATTTTCATCTAGATAATTATTTAGATATTTAAATTGTCAGGTATACTAAAATACAGTCTTTCTGGCATTTGCACTCTATGTACAAGGGCTAATTAGTGAAATCCATACATACGTCCCGCACACAAAATATCATATGAGAAAAATAAATTTTACTTTTCTACAGTGAATTATACATTCTCTATGCTTAGTTTACAAATGAACTGCAGCATTGATAGCATTTCAATGAGACAGCAAAAAAAGCACTTACAAAATGCATAGTTATTCAAAATAAGTATTTTTGCTAACCCTTTCTGTCACATAATGGCTGAACAAATGTCTGCAGAATGAGCGTAAGAAGAGCTGGGTGATTTGTTATCTAGGTTCCTTTGGGGCGTCCATTTTTCCATTGTACTCTTCAATAGCCTGGAAAACAAACACAAATTCTTCATGTAGTAACCAGGGGTTCATTTATACAAGTATACAGCACATTGTCTGCTTTTTATTATTACTCTAAGTGGTAGATTTATCATACCTTCTAAAAAGAAAAAGTGGAGGTGTTGCCCATAGCAACACCTCCACTTTTTATAGGCTTTATGCAAAAACTATGTACAAATAAAAATATATTGCAAGATGCTCTAAAAGTCTGAAAATACAATTGTATCCTCCAAGTACACCCATGTTATGGATTTATTAGCGTTGTGCACATTCAGTGATATAAAAAAATGATCCTTTGGATCGCAGTACACAATGGTGGAAACTTTTACAATTACTTTTCAGTAACTTGTGAATACATTGTCAGATGATTTATTATACATTGGAGATACATAAAAATAAATTAAAACTTAGTTTGCTAGAAAAGAGTGGTTCAATCTAACAAATGAGGACACTATATTCTGTCAATTTGTCATATGTTTCCTGTTTATTGAATGCCTCTATTCAGAATTATAATTAATATAGTGCAAACAAGTTTCAGATCCCATGATGTACAATACACAGAGGAATTTTACTTAGCATATTTAATTTACAATTTTACAGTTATCGTTTTCAAAATATGTATGTATGATAGCATTATCCAGCTTAGTTTGTTCTACATTATTTTTTAGCGTTTTCTCCCACACTTTTCAGGTATCTGTGGTTTTTGAATGTACAAGTTGGGGATAAGTATTGCCTTTGGTGAACACACTTGGCCTGATTCATTAAGGAACTTAGGCAAAACTTTAAGTCAGTTTTCTGGACAAAACCATGTTGCAATGCAAGGGGTGTAAATTAGTTTATTATTTTGCACATAAGTTAAATACTGACTGTTTTTTCATGTAGCACACAAATATCCACTTTAAATTTCAGTGTACAAATAAGCTATCAAGTATTTGTGAGTTACATGAAAAAACAGCCAGTATTTAACTTATGTGCAAAATAATAAACTAATTTACACCCCTTGCATTGTAACATTGTTTTGT